>NC_081186.1:56905810-56984298 GCF_029867415.1 Vicia villosa
CAAACAACCTCTAGTTCACTATGGGTGTGTTTGGTTGTGAAGAGAGAATGAAAAGAGAGAAATAAGTAAGAAAGATTATGAAAAGAGAGAAATAGATGAGAAATAGAGATGATTTGATGTGTTGATTGTTATGAGAGAAAGAGAAAAGAAATTGAGAAGAAAGAAGTGTTGATTTTTAAAAAAATACCAAAATACCCCTAAATAAAAATTCACTAAAAATTATTTTATTAAATAATTTTATTTTATTTTTAGTAACTTAATAAAAATAAATCAATTTAAAATCAACGGAGATTAAATTATTTTATTTTATTTTTTACATTAACGAAAAAGTTAGAACGAACCTTGTAAAAAATAAAAGAAAAAACTGAACAAATATATATTAAAAAACCTAAAATTTATATTATTCACTTCTTTGCTTAATAATATATTTTAAAACAACATTCTATATATGCATCGGTGATTAGTGAGAAAGACTTGAAAGTTTATTTATAATTTATTTCTTCAACGTGACTTATATGCATTAAGTAGAAAATATTGCATTTTAAGAAAGGGCGAAAATGGAAAAACAAAAGTTTAAGCTTACTCTCTCTTCTTTCTTCTCTATTATGGAGAGAAGATAAAAAGTGGTGGGTCCCACCTTTTTTAAATCTCTCTTCCCTATTTCGTTGCATTCCAAGCAAGAGAAAATGGCTATCTCTCTTCTCTTTCTCTCTTCTCTATTTCTCTCTTTCCTACTTCTCTTCAAACAAACAGAGGCTATGTGAATTAGTGACAATTGATGATACCGCATCATCACCAAAAGCAATGGTTGACACTGATAAGTCTGCACTTTGATAGTGACAGTCCAGCTTATCTTGATAAGGACAACTTCTAATGGGCAATCCACCTTTCGTTCATAAAATAACTAACATGGTTTCTTAGCTTTTTTCATGACTAAAGGACAACTTCAGTGAGATAATTGTACTTGCATTTGTAATGACATAACACAACCTAAAAATCATGTAATTTAGACCCTTCATAGTCGTGTAATGTTATAGCTACAATACAAGGGGTTGGAATTTGTCATGGAGAGGAGTATATAAAACCATTCCAATATATGCATATTAGTGCATGTATCCACTATCCACCACACACAATAAATGCACACTCAGTTCAAATGTTTTGGAGTATGTGATAGTTTTCTTTGAGTTTACACTAGTCTTGTTTCTAGTGTGTGTATCTTTTCCAAGTATATAGTACTACGGACTAATGAAAGTGATGTGATGCACAAACTAACTCCATTACTTAATGGATTCAAATATCCTCTTTACCTAGGCGGGTGCACTTTATAAAATATTAACGAGATTCTTCGTTACATATCATACACACAATAAGCTAAATTTCCAAAATATTTCTAGAATTCTGAAAAATTCAGGCGCACCAAATCTATAACAAGCTCTCTGAAACACGCTAAAGTAAATGTTAAAAAAAGTTTGAATTTTGAAATTTAGATTAATAAATTACAAAAATTAAACTCCTAACATGTATTAACATACCTCACATATGTTCAATCTCAGAACCACGCAAAAACACATTTAAAAAAATTCAGATTTCAATGTCCGGAATTCCTACGAAGGTTGTAATTTGAGCGGTTTTGTTTAAGTAATCGCACCAGACATTTCCCTTTTCCTTTTTCATTTCAGCAAAGTTAACAAAAACTTAGCAAACAGAGCTCGTGGAAATATTCTTGTTCCACCAATTTTCAAACTTAGTCACAACTTCTTTTCCATTACATTCAAGCTTAACACATCTCTCAAATTCTACTCCACAACATTCAATCCAAAATTATTCATCTCTCACATTTGGTAAGTTTTTTATTTCCTTAGTTTTTTATTTGAGATGCATGCATTACCTTTATAGTTATGATACATTAGGTTACATATTATACACATATCATATTTGTTTTGTCCTAACTTGCTTTGGTTTGAAATTTTGAAATGTTGTGCCTTAAGGTTCATAAGCTTTATTTATGCTTCTTCTGTTATGGTTTCGTCTTGTCTAGATTTTGAAATTTGAACCCTTAGTCCTAATAACAAATTCCAGATTTACCTGTTATGTGTTCTGTTTTTTTGTTCTGTTTGCCAATACTTTCTTTAATTAATGTTGAAGCATTGTCTTCCCGGGTTCATTTGTCTTCGGCATTGTCTTCTCGGATTCATGTGTCTTCGACTCAATAGGAATCCCTAGTTGTACCTGATGCTTTCTGGCCTGATAGTTTTTCGGGAGGCCCCTCAGACCTATTATTACTACCTATGAATGCACATCATGCTGATAGGCACATGTGGAATGGAGAAGTAGAATAACTCTTTAATTACTCTTTTAAGCACCTCTATTATAATAATTGAATTGTCTAGCAATGATGTATTTATTTTTTGCAGTATCGTGGTACGTTGAAATGTATTAACCATGGTAGGAAGGTTATAAAGATGTTGCAACCTAATGAACCATGGTTTGAGGATGTCTTGTAGCTATTTGAGCTAAAGGATTTATGCAGGACTGGATATGGTTGTATTAATCATGGCTTATTGTCTGCATTTGTGAAGCGATGGCTAGCAAAATCTCGTCATTTCATCTTCTAATTGATGAGATGACCATCACACTTGATGATGTATCATGCCTCATACATCTTCCGAATACAAAAAGATTATTATATTACTCTATAATCAGTATACCTAATGCATTGGACATGATGGCAATATATTTAGGAGTTGACATAGTAAAGCCCAACAGAAGATAGATGACATTATAGGATGTCATGCTAGTTTTTTATTATTCGGGGAAGTTGTATAAAGACCATCAAGATGAAGTTGTGGATGTTCCGGGTGATATTGCACATTTTGCATACCATAAAGCATGTGCATTGAAGCCATACTTTATGGTTTTGGTCAACACGTGCATATTTAT
Source organism: Vicia villosa (assembly GCF_029867415.1). Taxonomy (NCBI): domain Eukaryota; kingdom Viridiplantae; phylum Streptophyta; class Magnoliopsida; order Fabales; family Fabaceae; genus Vicia; species Vicia villosa. The sequence goes on from NC_081186.1 coordinate 56,908,754, forward strand.
GGACAAAAGTATGTCTTATATCAATATTATCTGCATTAAATACTGCATTGACTTGAAGAGGATTCATGAGTACAACTGGGAAAACTTTTTTAGTTTACCTCTAATCCAACTTAGCTGAAGTTACTTTATGGAAGATGAGACATATGACAATAAACAACTGTCTATTTAATGTAAATTTTTTGCCCCCTTACATATATTAATTAAATTATAATTTTCTTACACTCTTACAAATATTTCTTCTGAAACATTTCCTAACATGGATCCATCAGCATTTTCCACGTCTCCTTGGCTATGAATATGTTGAAGACTACTATAAGCAATTGTCATGTGCCTGCTCGATTATACCAATCAGGGGGAATCCGATGATCGAGTCGTTTTGAAATTCTCTTTACCGTATAGTGTCGAGCGATATATGTTTCACGCAATACGATGAGCACCGTGAGACACAACCCATGGAGGTGATATATGTGTACTCTAGATGGTTGGTTTGTGGGTCTCAACTTATGTACCCACATCTACTTGAGCAAGTACTATTGCAATTCAGGTATTTGTAATAGTACTTGCTCAAGTAGATGTAGGTACATAAGTTAAGACCCACAAACCAACCATTTAGAGTACACATATATCGCGTTCGAGCCTCATCCATGGAGTATGATACACGGTAATATCCAATGGTTTTATAAAGTATCACATCATTATATGACACCAAATGTATAAGGAGATCCCTCGAGGCCAACTCATCAGGAGATACTAGAAGAAGAGCATGCAAGGGCAGACCATATCATGAATGTGTCATCGATATGTCACTGTATTGTGGCTATTAGGAGAGAGAGGGGGAGAGAGACCATAATTAAGACGAGTTTCAAGTAAGAACTACTGAGAATGTCACTCTATAGGCCATCTTAGCAGAGGCACGACATGCCTTGCAGTACAAGAGGAAGACGAGGAACAAGTGCGTCAGATATAGGCAGTAATTGGTTTTTACTTTGTATTTTGATATTAACCTTTGGAAATTTTGTAATATGCTTCATTGCAATTTATGAACATTGATGTATGGTTTACCAACATTTTGTTTGAATATTTGATCTTATTATTGAATAATAAATGTGTATGGTTTATTCTAGGATTGATTTATAAATGACTTATAATGTAAGGTTCCTTAAATAATGTAAAATTTCTTCTAATTTACCTTCTAGGTTTGAAAAAATTAATTAGGTGTTTGTCTAGATTATAAAATCCAGACTCACCCTATTGTAAGAAAACATATATACATACACATGCAATACGTATGGTTTTATCCGAAGATTAAAATTCAGACTATTTTTGGCAAAGTTGGGGGTGTTGGTGCACTAATTTGGTGTATAATAGGCAAGTCGAGATTTTGAAATATGGATGATACGAACGACATTTTGGGATTTTTCATAGGGCTATAATTTTTGCTAATTTATTGCTTAACCTTATATTGAAACTTACCAAGGAATTGAGTGATTCAACTGAGTGAATAAAAATTTAATCCCTAAGGACTAAGAATTAAATAATATAGGGAATGAGAAATAATAACGAATAAATGCATTAACTAGAAAGGTCATATAATACGTGCAATGGAAATCCTAAGGAAAGCCATCGTTGATAATCTTTTACTAACTAATTTTGCAACCTTTTAATTTTGTCAATCAAGCATTCAAACAACCAAACAAGCATTTTTATTCAAGTATAAAATTAGATTAATTACAAATTTCAGTCTACGTGTTGGATACTCATTGTTATTCGCCAAAGTATTCCTTGCAATGACCTAATACACTTGCTAAATCATACATCAAACTCCCCGTACATTGTTATTCATCAAAGTATTCCTTGCAACGATCTAATACACTTGCTTATTCCTGAGCAGATTACACAAGTTTAAATACAATCGAATAACACAAGAGTGTTAATAGCAAGTTAATGAACAAAAGCTCCTTGCTTACAAGTTAACGAATAAAAGTTCATTGCGTTTACAAAAATTTACAAAGAATATATCAGAGAGATTTGAGCACCGTTTCAGCGTAAGTTTTGTTGAGAATGATTGTTGTCTTCAATCTTCTGAGTCTTCCATTTATAGCCAAAAAGAAGTATGTTGGAGGATAGAATAGGAATACTTAATTCTAGATTTTTTGTCAACAACGATCATTGAGGGAGTGGTAGATAACATAGTACCATAGTATTGTCCTTGCCCCACCATATCAAGGCAGTGAGAACATTTATACCTCATACTATTTCTTAACGTAAACAAATATTAATTTTATCTTCTAATCTTCATAGGATTTTGATATTTGTTAATGAAGCATGCTTAGATGGAACAAAACTTGGATCTTCACAACCTATGTCAATAGAATGTTCAGAACTTGTTCATCTATAACCTTGTCTTCAAAGTCTTCAGCACTTGGTCTTCAGAATCTTTAGAACTTGTTCTTCCAAGACCTTGTCTTCAGAATCTTCAGAACTTGTTCATCCAGAACCTTGTCTTCAGAATCTTCAGAATTTGTTCTTCTAGAACCTTGTCTTTAGAATCTTTAGAACTCGGACAACATAATCACAGAGCTAAAGAAGTCTTCATAAGCTCTTCCACAAAAGTCACGATCAGAAGCTCTATCAATAACGTTCATCAGAACCATTGTTATGAAAGAATTCTTGAACTTAACTGGGTCTTTGTAAACACCATTGGTTTCTTCCAGAGTCAGAGTGTGTTGAGTTCAGAACCTGATAACTTCACACATATTATCTTCATAGTCATAACCTTTTAGCAAAAGCTACACACTTGACAGAAACCGTTAGAGTACTAAATTATTCTCTAAGATATCATGTAATATTATCATAAAAAATTAAGGCCAGATGCAAAACTAAATCTTGTTCTTACAATTTCCCCCTTTTTGACGATGACAAAACCATGTATTTTGATGAACAATTTATACTAGGTTTAATCACATAAAACACATTCAGAGTTAGCTAAACAGCCCCCTGAGGTTTATACTCCCAAAATTCATTTTAGATTGTTCAGAGGTTCCCCCTGAGCTCAAGACTTAAAAAATAATTTTGAAGTATAAAGAAGGTAGCATAAATACTTCCCTATTTTCAATTTCATTAGAGTTTGACTAGAAATGCCTAGTTCTTAATCTTAGATCCTGGATTGCTATCAGAATGCGATGAAGTATCAGAACCGAGTTGTGAATTTGCACTAAGCATAAGAACCTGGTTCATCTTGAATCTTGACCATGTTTAGAACTTCTGAACTTGTTGGCTTCTCATAGATCTTGACCATGTCTTCTGACTATCCTTCAGAATCTCTGAATTTTGCATGTCTTAGAAAAATTCAGTGAATTTTTACAAAGTTCCTGAGTCAAACATTGGTTAGAAGCAAAAATCTCAGAACATGTATGGGAATGATCTTTGAGAACATGTATATCAAAATCATCTTACTTCTCCCCATTTGTCAAAAATCAAAAAGACTTTAAATAAAATAACCAACAAAGATAAACTTTATTTATTAAAAAAGATAAAGTAGATAAATTTGAAATAAAAAGGAAACTAAGTTCCCAAAAAAATAGGTAAAAAAATGGCTAAGTTTTCGGCTTCTCATGAAGGTTGGAAGAAATCTCTTGTAGTAGCTGCATAATCCTGGCACTGATAGCCTGTTGTTCTTAATGCCTTTGATCTTGCATATCCAACATTTCTTTGACCACATCTTTTTTAGTTTTGAACTTATCCAGAGTTTGTTGAAGCAGAGCAAACACATCTCTAGAACTAGAAGTAGGCAACTTCTCAACACTTCAAGTAGATCCTACTTTATGTTCAGAAGGAATCTCAACCAAGGTGAGATTTTGCTGTTCAGAAGAAGTGTCTCCAACCATAGTAACTTTTGGGGCAGGAAGCATAAGAACTAGAGGAGTGGGCTGGCGTGCAGCAATCTCAGCACTCCTCGTCCTCATTGCTTTCTTGAAGCAAAAGAAATGAACTTCAAAAGCACTAGAATTCATCCACTTCTTGAAGTCATTCCATATGGCATCTGTTGCTCCAGGACTCAATCCTTCAGAACACGTGTCCATCAAAAAACGTATACGATCCATAGTATCATACTCGAAATGAAGTAATAATTCATTAGAAGGATTACGATTTATGTTTGGAACATCAATATTTCTATAATGGGGGAGGAACGGTTTGGGTTGGTCAGAAAGATTGAAGTAGATGCGGTTAGGATTGAAGAAGGAGATGAATTATTACTTTCATTACGAATAGAATACTTAGAAGGAAGGTCCTTACTTAAGTTAGACTTATGCTTCATTTTCTTCTTGGTATGCCTAGAAGAGCCATCTTTAATCATCTTCTTGAAAAAATTTATTTTCTTCTTCGCCGGAGACTCAGAAGGATCAGTTGTACCCACAATAGAAGTAGGAGGAAGTTCTGGATTTCTGGCACTGTGAATTGGGAAATCTTCCATAATTATCCTTTTTGCAGCTAATAAGTTCTTGGTCAAATCTTCAAGAACTCCAACAACATTAGGAACCAAGGACATATATCTTAGGGTTTTGCCATTGAGAGGATTTATGATATGAACATCTAACTCCCTTTGTAGATTCAAAGTATCTACAAGCTTACTCTCCACCAGAATATCAGAATTCAATCTTCCCATGGGAATCAACTTACTGGATTTGGAACTATCATCACTAGGCTTGACAATAACATTCTTCGAATAGCTGAAAAGAATTTCTAGAAGATTGACTTTGATTCCATATTTGATGAAGCCAAGAAGATATTTATGATCGGTGTTGATATAATCATAAGAGTGAGTGGAGTTACGGTGATAGAAACCTTAATGAAGGATCTTAAACCAAACCCTAAGATCAACATGAAGCTTCCTAGGATGATGAACATCCACTTCATCCTTGAAAATAACAGCAACATTGTGGACCTCCGTTTTTATCTCGGGCCATACCTCTGTTCGAGAGAGATACGTGAACTGACTCTTTTTTATCGCTTAATGCTTTCGCATTTTTTTTGAAAATTCACAGAGTCGCCACCGACCTTTTATTTTATCCAATTAAGGAAAGGTTTATAAAAGAAACAGAAAAAAGACCTTTAAGAAATTCTGGGTAAGGGGGTAGGTTATACAAAGGGAAGGTGTTAGCACCCTTTGTATCCATGGTTATCCATGGGCTCTTAAGTTTGCTTAGCTCACTTGTTTTTCGATCACTTTTCAATTGCTTTAGAATGCTCATATGTGGTTTCAAATACCTTTGTAAATTGAATTTTGTAATGATCCTTGTGCGGATGTATACAAAAATGTTTGTTTATCTTTCGAAAGATGTTTTGAAAAGAACGTTAACTTTGTAATGATCCTTGTTTGGATGTATACAAAATATTGTCTTTTTGGAAAGTTTTGTTTTGAAAAAACAACAGTGTATGAGAATTTCGTTTGTTTTGATTTGAGCAAGCAAACTAGGAGGTCTACCCTGAGTTGTAAGGTCTTTATCCTTATTTCCTTTAAAAATCTATCCTTTCACCGGATACAAACAAAAGGTTCGATGTTGTACTCGAAACAGTGGAATTTTGACTTTGATTTTGAAAAGAATGAGAAGGGATTACCTTAAGAGGTGCAAGTGTGATTGTGATTGGATTCAGATATTTTATCTTTGAAGTTAGTGATCTAACGGTTCAATTTTATCTTTGACATACACGCAGTTTATATTTGCTGGAAATTAAAATGCGGAAATGTAAAGTGCGGAAAGTAAATCTACGCTATTACATCGATTGTGCAGGAAATGTAAACTAGCCTATTTACATGAATTTGACATCCTATACATTTATCTAGGAATTTAAATTGCAAGAAAAATAAAAGGCATATTTTTGGATTTTTTATGATTGATTTTAATTATAATTAATGCATGATTAATTAAATTAAAATGAAGAAAAAAGATGAAAATAGATTTAAACCTAGAAATTAAGTTTAAAATATGTACAAAATATTTGTCAATTAATTTTAAAACAAAACTAATTTTTTTTGGAATTTTTGGAATTGATTTGAAATTGATTTAAGCTAATTAAAACATAATTATACAAATAATTATACAAATAATTAAAACTTAAAGAGAAAATTATTCAAAATATGTACAAAATTAGTTTATAATATATAAACAATATTTTATATAAAGAACAATTTTTTTATGATTTTTTGATTGGTTAGAATAATTAAAAAGCAAATATATAAATATATACTAATTAATTATGCAAAATATTGAAATTTTGAAGAAAAATAAAATATTTTTATTTCAGAAAATAATATATTATTTTAGAAGTCTAAAAATATTTTTTGTATATTTTTTGGATTTTTAAAACTATTTTTAATTAATTTTACAAAGAAATTAAAATAAAAATAGAAAATAAAAGGATACTGATCAGGTGTGGTTGGATTGAGAGTCCATATCATGGGCTAGCGTGTCTGGTACGCAGGATGAGTTGGCAAGTGGATCAGAAGGTGATTAAATTGAGACACATGGCAAAAGCGTGGGCTGCAAAGCACAGGATCAGAAGTTATTTTAAAAAAACACGCGCGCTCTCTGGCCAATAGGGAGGAGCCACGCATCATCTTCTTCATCAGAACCACCTTTTTACACCTTGCGTTTGCAGGTGGTGTAAAAACTCCCACCTATTACACCTGCAAAAAATAGCGAATACAAGTAAAACGTGATATAAATCTGGCGCGATACCCTGGTTGAATTCGTCTGGTCCATACGAATTCAATAGGACATGTTTGAACCTGTAATTTTGCCTAATTTGGAAAGCCCTAATTTTGAGATGAAGAACCCTAAAATGGTAGTTTCGTGTATACGTGTTCAAACTTCAATTAAGTTTCCAGAAATGATCTACACATCAAACCAAACTCAACTATATGTCTACATCTTGTTAAGCATGTGTGGATAGCCAGATACGAATTGATTTAAGTTCGAACAAATTATGACCTGTATAGCTCGATTTAGTGAGCTTCAAGGCTTGTAATTGATTGGGATACGTTTATTGATGTTCAAAGATGATGTTTGAATGCTTTGTTTGAACTGAAACTAGTTAGAAACTAAAATTCGAATTTTGAATTTCTTTCAAAAAAGTTCCAAGTGGTTACAAGTGTATTATGAGTAAGGCTTTGTTTCTGAACTTATCTCTTTTGTTACTGAAGTATGCTAGCCTATTTATAAGCATTGAGGTGCTTAAAATCTAAGCTAGAAAGCAATAAGTGCTTTTGCTAGAATCTTGACTTTTTCCACATATGTAGCTTGGCATTTAAGCCACTATGGCTTGATTTTCTTCTCTCCCTCTGCTGTGCTTTGCCTTGAGACAGAGTTGAATGAGTCATATTGATGAGTCATGCTTGGAATTCAAGCTATCCATTATCCTTTCATTTTTCCTTTTAATTTAATCTTAAAAATAAGAAAAAATCAAGCAAAAATGGATGAAAAATGTTATGGGCTTAGTCTTGGTCGTGGGAGGCCCATAATATTATGGAAATGATGTTTGAACCATGAAAACTTGGCCCCTTTTGGAAAAAAATGCATTTTTGAGCAATGTTGGTTTTATGCATTTTCCAAAATTTAGCCAACTTCAACAAGGTGTAAATCCCTCAATTTTTGTCATATGAAGGAGATCTTGCACTTTTTGGAAACCTCAAAGAGTCCTCTAACCAATGTCTTTGGTCTCATGTCAAAATGATTTTTGATGCTCCTTGTGTGTCCTTTTGAAAAAAGTGTCTTTTTGTTGACTTTGAAAATGACCTGTAATGTCTTTGATCATATTTTTCAAATGGTGAATCCAATGACCATGGGATCAATTTCATTTGAAAGATAATTGAATTTCCTTCAAAATGAGCTTTGGTTTGATTTTTTTGGATGAAGGATGAGAGAGTTATGATCAGTCAAAGTTGAGTTGACTTTTCAGGTAAAAACCCTAATTTTGAATCTTAGGGTTTTGTTGATTTTTGATCTTTCCTTGATGAATTATGATCATCCAATGATCAAATGATGAATCCTTTGACAAAATATGGACTTTGACAAAAAAATTCATTTTTGACTGTCTGTTGACTTTTTTGGTCAAACGGGTCGTCTGTTGACTGTTTGAGCTGCTGACGGTGCGTCTGAGTGAATTGAAGTTTGAAAATTTGTATGATGGTACTTTGAGATATATGGATGTGCATGAAATCCATTTGAGGTCTCAAAAACTTGTTTCTCCTGTAAAAACAAGAAAACCCTAGTCAGGGACTGTTTATGTAGGAGACAGTTAAACGTACCTGATTTTTGTGCAGTGTTGAGTCTCTGCTAATCGCGTGATATTCAGAAGACTTCTAGAACAAAAATCTTGGAATTTTGAATTGTGAAAGATTGATTTGATTGATGGTACAAAACACTGAGAATTGTACTGCCAGCAGTTTGGCTGTCAACTGACTGTCCAGGTATTGATGTAGCAGTTAGAGTGAAAAATCAACAGTCAAAGTTAATTTTCTTTTTTTGTTGTTTTTGCTTTTGTTTTATGTGAAAAATGAAAGTTTATTTACATGACTTGTTAAAAAACACAGACATAATAAATAACTATTATTTACTGTTACCAGTACAGTCTAAGTTTCCTGATTCTGCGCCTGCAAAAAAGATTTAACTCTGTACCAATTGTGTCAGTACTATTTATCTGTAAATAAATAAATAGCATGTGTGAAGTAATAAACAGTATTTGGCGTTTGCGTAAGAATAAATTCAACTGCAAGCCAAATTACTGTATAAGAAAAATTCTAAAAACTAAGTATTTCATATATCAGGATCTTTGTTGAAATAAAAATCCATGATTATATGAGACTTTTAATTTTCAGATTGGAGTTTTCTTGAAAAATAATGCGGGCAAATTTTGGGGTATAACAAACATTTTCTCCCATTTTCACATAGTTAGTGGTCATGTTGAGACATCTTTCTCCAGTACCATCATGCTTAATCAGCTTATCAATGTATTCCTCAACAATGCATATGCTTTTCCACTACACTTTAGAGCAAATCATACCACTTGGAGATACATAGGCATGTACCTAGAAATCCTTGACCAATTTAGGATAAATTGGACCCTTCAGGCGATCAATATAGGTTTCCCATTATTAAGTCTTCAACATAGAAGTGAAGTCAAACCTATTTTCTTTCATATTTTCAAAGTCTACAAGCAGTTCAGCAAGAACATTTAAATTATGAACTAGATTAGAAAGATGAATATATGCGCCTCGTTGAGGAAACTGTTGAGGAGTTGAAACTTGTTGAAGTTAAGCGTTTGTTTGTTGTTGTTTTTAAGCCATTATTGACGATGAACACAAACAAGGGTTTTGGTTTCAGGGATTTTTTTAGGGCTTGAAAGAGTGAAAGTGTGTGATAGTGGTAGTGAAAGTGTGTGAAGTTGGAGTGAGTGAGTTGATCGTACCTGATCAGAAGAACCGTCACGGCGGCAAAATCTCGCTTGAAGAGCAAGATGGGGGGGGTACCTGCAATGTCCTCCGATGCTAAAGTCAGTAGCTATCAGAGAATGAAGGTTTTTAGAAGTGAAGAAGATGATACCTGACCCTCTAGTGGAAGAGGGTATTTATAGCCCCCAGCGTTGGGCCAAGGTTTCCTAATTGGGCCAAATCCAGTTAGAGGCCCACGTGCTGGGAAACTGCCAGAACACCCTGTGCTAGGGCTGAGTCAGCAGGTGACCCACGTCCTGGATGAGCGTGGCGTAGGATTCGGAGGAGGTTGACCGGATCCTTCGTTGAAGCGTGACACGTGGTCTTCGTGCTTGATTGATTCGTAACGGCAATCAAGCAAGTGGGCCCAAATGTACTGGGCCTGCTCGGCTAGAAGGAAGAGCTGGGCCTGCTCGGCCCAGTCCAGAACAGTAGCCCCCCAAGTCATTAGTCTTACGGGAGTGATGACTTTAACCAAGAGGTTGGCCGAGCACATGTATGAACGTTTGCAGCCAACTAGAGTCTCCTCGGATGTTTAGGCTCGAGGGGAGCAGAGCTGCTGCCGAGATGTAAAGACCAAAGAAGTGATTGGTTCGAGTTCACAGAGTCTGGCCGAGGAGGTGACTGTTCCTTCATTGGTTTTCAATTGACACGTTTTGGTTAGTTCTGTCAGAGTTTGATTGACAGGTGACGACTGTAGGGAATGTCATCATTGCAGCGCCGTTTTTGGTGCAGCCACTGACTGCGCCGTTTGGGCTTCTCAAGGCGCTTTATGACACTTTGCGCTTTTCCATGCTTTAAGTCGCCTTCGGGGTGTAGGCAATGATTACGCCTCCTAGGATACATAGGCCATCATGACACCCTTTGGCCTCCTTCCTCTATATAAAGAACGAGAAGATCACTCATTCGTTACTTAGCATTTTAAAAACTCCCAAGACTCGCTCACAAGTTCTCCTGTTCGTCGCGTGCATTTCTCCTCCGCTTTCTCAAGTAAGTTCCTCGTTTTCTCCTTTGTGTTTTTTTAAGTTTACGCTCTAGTTTTGAGTGCGGCGAGTAAGATTTATGAGGGCCGCGAGCAAGGTTTATGAATGTGCCGAGTAGACTTAGGAAATTATTATCTTTTCATATGCGTTTGCCGAGTGGGACTTGAGCACGCCGAGCGAGAATAGTTGAGTGAGTCGACCAGCATATGCATTCGATGAGGAGAGTTTAAAGTGACGAGTAAAGGCCGTTGCGTGCCTCGATTAGGATATGAATTTGTTGGGGAGTTGGATACGTTTGCCGACCATGGTTTAGGGTAGTCCCTGTATCGTGCGAGCGCGTTTTCCTAATGTAATTTGATGATAGACCCGGGGGAATGTCGTGGATGTTGGTCGTAGACGGGAATCTTTCCTCGCTCGATCTCCTCTCCCTTTCACTTGACTTACGGTGGAAGGGTGGATTTGACAAGTCGAATTCACTGTTTCCTCTTCTTTTCAGGTAAATGGCTGACGAAAACAAGGATGATGTCGTCTTCGACATATCTGACGGGGACGAAGCAATTGGCTGCTCGCAGCAAGAGGAGGTTCCAGTTGTCGAGACTTCCCCGAGGGAGCTTGAAGAATGGGTGGCCGTTGCTCCGAGGACAATTGCCTCGCGCTTTACGATGCATCCCAAGGAGGCCTTTAACGTCCTCGAAGACCTTGGGCCGAATGCGGAACCTTCCTGGGGTGCGTTCATACCTAAATCTCGCCAGAGGGTGTGCTCGGCTTTCCCCGGTCCTCGATTTGCCATGTATGAGTTTGTCTTCAAGGAGGTCGGGTTGAGGCTTCCCTTTACACATCTGTAGTGGAGTGTTTTCCGGTGGCTACGTTTATGCCCGTCTCAACTCCATCTCAACGCTTTCGCATTTCTAAGGGCTTTCGAAATCGTGTGCGGCTGGCTTCCTGGAGGTCGAGGCGACTCTGCCCCTCTTTTTCAGAGTGTTTCATCTTCAGAGGCTGCGCGACCCGGATGGCAAGTGGAGTTGGGTGTCTTTTAAGCAGCCGAAGAAGCTGTTCGCCATTTACCAAGACTCTGTCAAGCATTTTAAGGGTCGATATTTTATTGTCAAGCCGCTCACCTCCGGGGCCGAGGATCATTTGTTTGAGATCCGTGAATATTTCGAGGATGGGGTGAAGAAAGTGGGCCCTGCTGCTCGGTTCCCGTTGGAGTGGCAATACAACCATTTCGAAAATGGGACTGACTTCTACATTTTCTGGGACGAGGATCTAAACGAGCGCGATACGGCGGGGTATCAAAGGCTCGTCACCTTTGTAGATGGGTTTAGGCCGACGGTATGCACGTTGCCCAACGGGGGACCCTATAATCGAAGAGGATGGGGGTCCTATGCTCGAGCCCCGACACATCAACACCAAGGCTATCCTCGAGTGTGGGGGCTACGGGGATGCGATGATTTTACTTGGTGAGGAAATTATTTCTTTTGCCTGAGTTACGTTCCTTCGTTGCTAATTTATTCTGTTTTGCAGGACAAATGGCCGACTTGCATGACAAGGTCGTGAAGATGAGGGCAAAGAACAAGGAGGCTACCAAGGTGACCGTGAAGAGGACTCGAGTCGAGGAGGTCAAAGCGGCTGCTCCTGATGGGGGTTCTCCTTCGTCGGTTGGGACGGCGTCGGGTGGTTCCCCGGCCGGGAAGAAACAAAGGACTGAGGGGGCCCCTGAAGTTCGTCCTCTCATCAACGACAACCCCTCTGACGACGACATAGTGATGCCCTCTTGTACTTTGTATCGGGGACTCTTCTCGAGGAAGAATGTATTGCTCGAGCGTGAGGAGGTGAGGCACATAGTCAGACGGGATAGGGTGGCTCGAGACAACGACTTGTCCGAGGATCTCGAGGGAATGATGAGGGTGGCCGCCCTGGCTTTGGCCCTAAATGCTCAAAGGGTTTGTCCCCAGAAGGATTACGACGCTCTGCGGCTCAAACACGAAAAGCTGGAGCATGAGTTTGAGAATTACAAAGACAAGTACGAGATCCAAAACGGCATCGTCGAAGACCTCTGCAAGGCGCAGGACAGAATCAGGGCCTTGGAAGCCGAGGAGAAAAGGCTGCGGGAGCGGGTTGCTGACCTGGAAAAATCTCACCTCCCTGCTGCCGAAGAAGATGAAGACGAGAAGGCTTTGGTGACTCGCTCTCAGCTTCTAGGCAAGGTGAGGGAGCTGGAGGTCGACTGCGTTGCCACCTTAGGGGTTGGATTCAAGGTTGCCGTGTATCAACTGAAGGTCCTCAACCCGCGCTTGGTGACGAGGGGGATCGGTCCGTACAACAAGGTTGTGAATGGACGGATCGAGTCGAACCCCGAGTTTGAGGATTGGGAAGACGATCACGATGCCCAGGGTGAAGACAACGGGGTCGAGGGTGATGTCGGTGATGTATGATTGGCTTTTTCTTTCTTTCTTTCTAGCCTACGCGCCAAGATGTTTTGTGGCCTGCGTGCCAAAGTTTTGTGGCCTGCGTGCCAAAGTTCCATTTGTTGGGCTATGCCCGGATAATTTTTTGGGGCCTGCGTGCCCGTCATGTTTGTAAAATCTGGATATCGTCGGCCTGTTTGGTCGGCTTTTAATCCTAATACTATTTCTCACGTGTTTTGATTATTTCTGTTTTAGAATGTTTAATTGTTGCATGTTATTGAGCCCGAATTATGCTTGCATTTCGGGGGGTATTCCAACACTTAGGAATGTTTTGCCTTTGGATTGTGCTCGGCCGAGGTTGATTGCCCGGGCGTGTGGTGTACGATCCGGGTGCGCAGAGCAGGTGTGCGCCGTTAGCGGGCACGAGACCGCGGTTAGGGCCAAGTGCTCGCGGCGTGAACGGTCCCATCGCGAGCTAGGGTTCTGCCGTGCAGGTACTGCCGCGGCGGATCTAGGTGTAGAATCCGCCGTGTAGCCGGTTCTGCCCTTAGATAGGGAATTCTGATTGTCGCTGTCGTGGAGCGCTCGCGTTCGTACCACGACGCGAGTCCATGCCCGGCTCCCCTCGTGCTCGGGACGAGTGGCCGGGGAGCGTTAGGTTGTGTCTAACTGTAATAGCGTCTGAGTTTTTCAGCGTTCCAAGGCCGAGCAAGTTTTTCGCCGAGAAGATTCTCGAGGTAATAGGCGCCATGCTCGGTTTTATCGTAAACTCGGTATGGGCCTTCCCAGTTCGGGGCTAGCTTCCCATCGCGCGAGTCTTTCATGTTTCTGCGGAGCACTAAGGCGTCGACTTCGAATTCGCATTTGATAACTTTGGCGTTATGGCGTAGAGCTATCTGTTGTTTTAATTTTGCTTCTCGGAGGGAAGACCCTGCCCGGATCTCTTCGACCATATCAAGTTCTTCCCTCATAGCCTCTTCGTTGAGTACTTCCTCGAGAGGCGACTCGGTTCATCGGGAGGGTTCTCGGATTTCCACGGGGATCACGGCTTCGGTGTCGTAAGTTAGCCTAAATGGGGTTTCGCCCGTGCTTGAATGGGGCGTCGTCCTATATGCCCAGAGTACACTGTGTAGTTCTTCGACCCAAGCCTTCTTTGCCTCGCCCAGTCTCCTCTTCAGTCCTCGGAGGATGACCCGGTTGGCCGCTTCGGCTTGCCCGTTTGTTTGGGGGTGTTCGACCGAGGTGAAGTGCCGTTTCGTGCCGAGCTTGGCCACAAACTCTTGGAACTTTCTATCAGTGAATTGGGTGCCATTGTCGGTTATAACCGCATGTGGTACCCCGAACCGAGCGAGTATGTTCCGCTTATAAAAATGGAGCACGTTTTGTGACGTGATCTTGGCGAGCGCTTCGGCTTCTATCCATTTGGTGAAGTAGTCTACGGCGACCACTAGATACTTGTTTTAGTATGACCCTACCGGGAATGGACCGAGGAGGTCCATTCCCCAGGTGGAGAAGGGCCAGGGTGATGACAAAGACTTAAGCTCATTTGGGGGAGCTAAGTGTATGTCGGCGTGACGCTGACATTTATCGCATTTCTGGACGTGCTCCTTGGCGTCTTGCTGCATGGTTGGCCAGTAATACCCGGCTCAGAGGGCCTTTCTCGCCAGTGATCGGCCGCCGAGGTGTTGACCGCTGATCCCCTCGTGAAGCTCTTGAAGAATCTCGAGCGCTTGCGAGGTGTCGACACATTTGAGGAGAGGAATGGAAAAACCTCGCCGGTATAGTTTGCTCTCGACGATGGTGTACGAGCAGGATCGTCTTTTGATTGCTGAAGCTTCTTTCGGGTCGGTCAGAAGTTCGTCCTTTGTGAGGAAGTTGTATACCGGGGTCATCCAGCAGTGGTCGTCGCCAATGGCGAGCACTGGTAGGGGTTGTGCGCCCTTGTCTATGCTCGGCTTTGATAGGATTTCTTGGATCACCGACTTGTTTCCGCCTTTCTTTCTCGTGCTCGCGAGTTTGGATAAGACGTCGGCTCGCGAGTTGTGTTCTCGGGGGATATGCTCCACTTCTGCCTTTACGAATTTTTTCATCTTATCTTTGACGAGCGTGAGGTACTCGACGAGCACGTCGTTTTTGGCTTGGTAGTCGCCGCTGATTTGGGATGCGACGAGTTGGGAGTCGGTGTAGATCTTAACCTCCCGAGCACCTACATCTTCGGCGAGTCGTAGGCCCGCTAAGAAAGCTTCGTATTCGGCCTGGTTGTTCGACGTGGTGAAAGACAGAACCAAGGATACTTCGATGATGAGTCCCTCGTCGTTTTCCAAGATAATGTCGGCCCCGCTTCTCGAGCTGCTTGAGGCGCCATCTACGTAGATGGTCCACTTATTCTCAGCGGGGGCCGGGGAGTTAGCGATTGAGGTCATCTCGGCTACGAAATCTGCCAGTGCCTGAGCCTTCAGTGCCTTCCTACTTTCGTATTGTATGTCGAACACGAATAGCTCGAGGGACCACTTCAGCATTCTCCCGGCCATGTCTGGTCGGCTGAGGAGTTGCTTGATAGGCTGATCTGTTCGAACGACGACGGTATGGGCGAGGAAGTAGTATCTCAGCCTTCTGGCTGCTGTTACGAGGGCCAGGGCGACTTTCTCGATCTGCTGGTATCGCACCTCGGGTCCTTGTAGGGCTTTGCTGGTGAAGTATACGGGTTTCTGCCCGTCTTCAATCTCTCGGATCAAAGCCGCGCTGACTGCCTCGTTTGAGACGGCCAGGTAAAGATATAAGGACTCGTTGTCACCAGGTCGGGAGAGGACGGGCGGTTTTTGAGAGCACTTGCTTGAGGTGGGATAGTGCTTGCTCGCATTCCTCGGACCATTCAAAGGTCGCTTCTTTTTGTAATAGCTTAAAGAATGGAAGAGCGTGTTGGACGGATTTTGCGACGAAACGGGATAGTGCCGTGAGCATCCCGTTTAGGACTTGGATGGATTTTTTATTGTTAGGAGTGGGGAGTTCCGAGAATTCTCGGCATTTATCCGGGTTGGCTTCTATTCCTCGTTCGGTTAAGTAAAAACCGAGGAATTTGCCTGCTCGGACCCCGAAGGTGCATTTTTCTGGGTTGAAGCACATCTTGCAGGATCTGGCCTGCTCGAATACTCGCTCGAGATGGGTGGTGTGATCGGAGTCTTCCCGAGATTTGACGATCATGTCGTCCATGTATACCTCGAGGGTGTCGCCGATCTCTCCTCGGAATACCTTGTTCATCATCCATTGGTACGTGGCTCCGGCGTTTTTGAGTCCGAAGGGCATTACGTTGTAGTAATAGTTGCCTGATTCGGTCATGAACGCCGTGCACTGTTTGTCGCTCTTCGCCATGGGGATCTGGTTGTAACCTGAATAAGCGTCCATAAAAGATAATAATTTATAGATGGCCGAGTTGTCGACCAGTCTATCAATGTTAGGTAACGGATAAGCATCTTTGGGACATGCCCGGTTAACATCAGTATAATCAACACACATTCTCCATTTTCCATTATATTTTTTGACTAGTACAACGTTTGAGAGCCAAGTTGAATACTTGGCCTCGGAAATAAAATTTGCCTCTAAGAGGTCTTTTACAGCTTTCTCGGCAGCCTCCGCTTTCTCGGGAGACTGCCGACGCCTACGTTGAACTACTGTCTTTGCGGCTGGATCAATGGAGAGGTGGTGGCAGGCGACCTCAGGGTCGAGTCCGGGCATTTCCGCTGCGCTCCAGGCGAACAGGTTGGCGTTGGCTTGAAGGCAAGCTATGAGCTGCTTCCTCGGTAGATCTGGGATGTCCTTACCGATCTTCACTGCTTTGTCGGGGTTCTCGCCCAGGGGGACGAGCTCGAAGTCCCCGTCCGGAACAGGTCGGACGGGGTGAGCTGTCTTTGGTCGTACTTCTTCGCCGTTCTTCAGTTCTTTTTCCGAGAAGCGAGCATCGAGATCGACTGAGCTGACGTTAGTCGATTGGTACTGATCTTCCCGAGGAGGCTTGTCTTCGGCCCTTGGTTTCTTGTTGGAGCCGGATGGTGGGGCGATCAGCTGCAACCCCTTCACCGAGGCGTCAAAGATTCTTCTGGCGGCTTCGATGTCGGCGTTGATGGTGGCCACTCGTCCTCTTCTCGTGTAGAATTTCATCTTCAAGTGCACGGTTGAGGGCACGACGGTGAGTTCGGCCAGAGTGGGGCGCCCGATAATGCAGTTGTAGAGGGTCTTGCAGTCGATCACCAAGAATCTGGTCTTGACTTTTCTAGAAGCTTCCCCTTCCCCGAAGGTGACGATTAGTTCGACGTAACCCCAAGGTTTGGTGGTGGCTCCGTTGAAACCTTGGAGGTCGGAGCCCACATAAGGAGTGAGGTGTGAGTCGTCCAGCTGGAGCGTCTGGAAAAGATGGGAGTACATGATGTCGACCGAGCTGCCTTCGTCGACTAGGACCCGTCGGACGTCAAAATTTGCCATTCTAGCCCAGACGAGCAGAGGAATTGTGGCGTTCGGAGCTCCGCCGGGCAGTTCTTCCAAGTAGAAGGTGATTGGATCTGATTTTCCTTTGAACTTCTGCAGAGTAGGGCCGAGGTCTGCGTTGGCGCTGATCAACTCATCGAACTTTCTCTTCACTGAGATGATGGTGAGAGAACCAGGATCCCCGCCATTGGAGACGACCATGGCAGTTGGGAATCTTTCCGACACGCTAACCGCGGTCGTTACTCCGACCGAATGTATGAAGTCCTCAGGCCGGGTGATGGACATGGCTACCTGCAGAGGTCCCGTCTGGTGAGTTGCCCTCGTCAGAGTTCCGTTGGTCGTCCCTCCGGGAAGGTTCTCCTTTCTTTGTGTATTTTGAAAGGCGACCTTCCTTGATCAGTGTCTCGATGGCGTCTTTGAGGTGAATGCATTCCTCGGTTAGATGCCCGTGACTCTTGTGGTACTTGCAGTACTTAGATTTTTCGGTTCCTGGTCTGGCGGGATTCGACTTCGGTTGCCTGATGCTAGAATTCTTGAAGTCGGTACTGTCATACCCCAAAATTTGCCCATACTATTTCTCCTATTCAAAATTCAAACCAAAGCACAAAACTCTAATTGCGCAATTGGTTATTTCTAAACCAATGGGCCTAGTTTTTGGAGTTTAAAATCACCCATGGGCTAATTCAAGACTTCTAAATTCATTATTTTATTTTTATGAATTTTATTTATATTCATATGGATTTCTATTCATTTGAATATTAAATAAACCAATTAAAATATAAAATAAATAGATTTAGTCACAAATATTTTGAATCTTTCTTGAAGCTAAAATATTGGGTATTGGAGAGTATGAGACGCAAAAAAATTAAAGGAAGAAAGATTGGGTTGATTAAATACAAAATTGGAAGCTTTGTATATTTCTCCCAAAATCAATTCCAATCTATTGATTTGCAAAGATTTGATTCACTTCAGCAAACCTAATTCAGACTTATATATATGCATAAGGATTTCTGATCAGAAAAAAAGAAGGAATTGGCAGCGGCAGGAACCCCTATTCCAAGCTTCAAAATCGTGAAAAAAGCTACATAACAGACAAAATCCCAGGTTGATTCAAGGGCGTTCCAAGCATCAAGGTCAAGTCTTCGACCTTCTTTGAAGCATTCTGGGTTACTACAAGTCATCAAGCACTTCCAGAATCGCACCATCATTGGTCACGGTTTGAGCAAATTTCCCAATTTCGATTTCCATCATACACATATTATAAATTGAATTTGATCGTATATTCGTGTTTATATTTATGTTTATGAACTTTCTGGATGGTTAATTTGATTTTGATGATGAATTGAATGACTTACCATGGCTAGGGTTTCAACCTCACAAATTGGGAATCTGTTCTAGAAGCAATTTTTGACCGAATTAGATGTTCCAATGAATTCGTAGGGACGTTTACAACCAATTGGGATTATTATTGCATTTTGTTTGATGATTTATTGCAGGTTGGGATGATGAGAGTCTGTAGCAACAACACTAAACCGTGGCTGAAGATGTTGTCGCGTTTCCAGAAACATTCACGAGGAAGACAAAGCTGGGCGCTACCATTTTTTTTAATCTATTAACGTCATTTGATTGGTTATATAAACCCTGGTCCAATTCAATGTCAGCAATCATAACTGGCTCAGTTGGTAGCGTATTGCTTCCAAAGACCTTAGTACGCAAGGGCAGGGGTTCGATCCCTGCATCTTGCAATTATTTCCTTTAATTTTCATGGATTTTGTTGTTCACAGATCCAGTATGGCAGGCTCACGCATGCGCCTGATGGACCCCAACCACATCAGCCATTAGATCAAGACTACTTCAGATCCAACGCATAATAATCTGCTTCTCCACCATGATCCTTCAAGATCCATATCACACCCAATCTTAAGTTAAGTTTTCTAATTTTTTTTTTCTTTTTAATTATATGAACTTGTGTTTTTATTTTATTATATATATATTTTGTATAATTCTTATATATATATATATGAATCCCAAAAAATTTCTTTACAAAATAAAGCTTTTCTTCAAAAAATTATTTTTTCATAAAAATATTATAATAAGTAAAACGTTTGGTTATTTTTATAATTTGATTTTTAATTATATTAAGTTAGCTTAATTTGATTAAATTATTTGTAATTTTATTTGATTTTTTATTCCTCAATTAAAAATAAATATTAGAATTAGGAAATTTAATCGAAATCCTATTTTCACCGATTTAATTAATTAGGTTGAAAACCAATAATTAATTAATTCTATTTTTATTTATTCTATTAACTATGGCTAACTTGTGCCCTAATCAGGGTTTGCGAGAATTTGCCCTACACTGAAAAATGTTATTTTTCTGTGTCCTTTTTAGGGTCGACTTTCCAGGTGCCTTCCGACTACGCGCCACGTCAAAAGAACGAAGCTAAGTTCTAAACCCTTCTTTTGTTATTATTGTTATTTATTTTAATATGATTAGGGTTTAATTTCCTCGTCAATAGAATTCCTCCTACACTTATATTTTCTATTAATTCTCATATGGTCAGAGTCAATGCTTCATACTCGAGGCAAGCCTTTGCCCATCAACCTTCCAATCAAAGCTAAGTATTCGATTCATTTAAATGTCAAAGTCTATTTTGTTTCCCTTGATTTTAGGGTTTGCCCTTATATTTTTGAACTATGCATACATTCACATATTATCTGCCTTCGCCATTTTTTAGGGTTACCTCCGAGACTTCCTCCGACCGCCAACCATGTCAGATCAAATTCAAAATGCGAAGCTAAGTACTTTTTATTTATTCAATCTTAATTTCTTTATCTTTATCTTTTATTAGGGTTAGCAATGTTCGCTTCCGAACCGATAATGCACTCACCCCATCTTTTATTTGCCATTTTTCCCACCTTTTCAGGGTTTGTCAATTGCCAAAGCGTCGAGTGTTGGTAACCCTAAACCCTAACTTTAGCTATATTATTACTTGTTTCAAACCCATTTTTGCTTTAATCCCGCTGGTTTCAATTCCCCTTTCCTCCGCTGGTTACAATTTCCCTTCCCCATAATTGTTTCTATTATTGCGTGGTTAGTAATTTAGGGAGTGCAACTTTGAACTGAATTAGAGTCATTTAATTACAAGATAAATAACTGAATATAATCACGTGATTGTTGCACCCACGCACACTTTTGGGGTAACCTCTCTGTTGCCTGTTGCCTTCGTGTTTTTTGCAGAATAAGCCATGTCCCTCGAATACGAGGATACCTCAGCCATGTTGCCTCGATTAAAGATCATGGTCCCTAATGATGCTGCCTTCGATACACTAAAAATGATCTCGACCCTCGGAAGTTGCCTACGAAAAGGCTGAGGTATTCTCTGGTTGCCTACGAAAAAGGCTATTCTGATCCTTCCCTTAGACTACCTGCCTCTCTATGGTATGGGTCAGTCTTATGGCGAAGGATATTTCGATGACCCGTTTACCTCCAAACGAAAGGCTTCCTGCCCTCTTATGGCAAGGACTGACCCTTTCATTCTGAAAGGCTAAAAAGAGACCTATCATCTGAGTTTAAGGTAATTGCCCCTAATTGCCTTGCCATGCTCTATTTTCTATATTCTTTCTCAAAATTCTTCAAAAACTGGCTATGCTCATTTACGAGCTAAAGTCCATTTTTTTCCTCTTTCATCTACATTTTCTGAAAACGAGCAAGCAAAGCAATTAAGAGCCCATGGAAAACCATGGATGCAAAGGGTGCCCTACACCTTCCCTTTGCATAAATTACCCCCCGAACTTAGATTTCTTTAAAAGGTTTTTTTCTGTTTCTTTTAGCCTTTCTGAATTTGTTTGGATAAAATAAAAGTCGGTGGCGACTCATGCTTAACCGCAACATTTTCGATTAAAAGTCAGTTCACCGTATTACAGGTACTTTTGCACTCGGCCAGGATTTTCTCTCGTGAAGCATTCAGAGGGGTATAGTCGTTGAAGCGACCAGCTGGTCCTCGGCGCTCTTTGGCGTCGTGGGACCTGTCATCTTTCCTTTTTTCGTGCCCTCGTCGAGAACCTGAGTTCTCGTAGTTCGAGCTACGGGCAACATCATTGCCTCTCGAGGCTTTTATGGCAGCAGCTTCTCCTTCCTCGAAAGCGATGAAGGCTTGAGCTTTGCGGAGGAGGGCGTTCATGGTGTGCACCTTCTCGATTTTGATGGCCTTCTTGAAGTCGCTTCCAGGGAGAAGTCCTCGCTCTAGGAGGTACCTCTTCATGTAATTGGTCGTCCGTACTTGGACGGCCCCTTTGTTGAACCTGTCGAGGTAATCTCGGAGAGGTTCGTTGGTTCCTCGGATCACAGCTTCGAGGTTCGCCTCTGATTTCGGTTGCCGACGGGACGCCGTGAAATGGCTCGAAAAGAGTTCTTTGAGCTCGGTCCAGGAGTGGATGGAGTTGGGGGGAAGATTCCTGTACCATGTCATCACCCCTTTCCTGAGAGTGGTCAGAAAGATGCGGCATTTGATGGATCCACGGACGACGTGATAATCCATGACGGCTTCGATGCTCCGAATATGGTCGTCAAGGTCAGTTGTTCCGTCATACTGGTCCAAGACTGGGGGTTTTTCCATCCCTCGTGGAAGACGAGCTCTTCGGATTTCTTCGGACAAGGGGCTGCGGAAATCTTCCTCGTCGCTAGGTCCAGGGGAGGTTGAGTGTCTGCCTCGCCTGGACTTCGTCTATGTTTTGCCCAAATTTTTACGGTTGTCCTTTGGAGGGGAATGCTCGCGGGGTTTCAACACAGCCTTGGAGGGGCCTCGGGAGTCCTGTTCGGGCGAGAGGCTCCCGGTTTCAGTGTGTCATACCCCAAAATTTGCCCTCATAGAATTACAAATGTCATTTTATTTCGATTAGGTAACATGACACAATTGGTAAGACGTTGAGGGTAAGAGGTACAAGAACGAAAAGTTTCGGGTTCGAATCTCACTTCTAACATTTTTCCTTATATTTGCTTATTGAATTTATTTCTAACTTTATTTTACTTTTTATTCAAAAATATCACAAAAATTAGTTTTTTAATCATTTAATTTGTATTTTCGTATTATTTAATTAAGTATTTTAGAAAATATTTATTTTTTACTTTTCTCAATTTTTTATGCATTTTTAGTCCAAAAATCATAAAAAAAATAAATAAGGTAAGTTTTTATTTAACTTTTGCAACAAAACAATTCTCTTGAATCTTTTGATTTGATTTTTCTAATTCTAGCAAAAATTAAAAACAAAATATTCAAGATAATAATTTTGTTAAATAAGGTTTGATATGAAATTAATTTATTTCCTTTTCAATTAACCTAATTTTCTTTTCTTATAAATACTAACCATTTTTTACACTACAGGGCACGGACAAATTCTAACCTATTTTTCTGGAACAATTGACCCTTATTTTTCTTCCTCCTACGCACCGGAGCCAACCCTATTTTCTACCACTTTTCAGTACACTAACAACATCAAAAACTCATAAACCCACTCTAAAATTCCTCGTCATCAAATATCCTGCAAACTATGTCATAAACCACCAAATAAATTAATGACAAGAACATCATGTAACGGTTTCTCTTCATCATTGTTATTATTTTTTTCAGTTTGTTTACAGGTTGAGGAGAAGAGCAAAACAGAACCAACGCCATCAACGGACCGGATCCGCCACACCCACATACGCCGGACGCACCTTCCGCTGTCGAGGATCCCGACGGAGACAACTCCTCCCGCGCCGGCAGTCCTCCGACTGGACGTTCAGCACCAATGACGATCTCCTTCCGTTTCGATTCGGTAAGCCCTTTCATCTCTTGTCGAATCGATTAAGTTTTGCCTCAATTTTTCCATTATTCTGCTCTTGTTTTTGTCCTGGAACCAAGAAATAATGTATGAGTTTTATTGTTTGAGATTTGAAAGGAGGATTTGTTATGTTGTTTTTGTGTTTGAAAGAAAAGAGAAATGATTTTTTGGTTTCTCATGGAATGAATGGAGTTAATGTGTTCTTCTGGTAATTGTTGGCTTTCAATTTCTCTCTCACGGTACAAATCATGTGTTGTTGCATTTTAGTTTTTTATTTTATTTTTTTATTAACTCCGCCACGTGGCATCACTCGATTGGACTGTGGAAGGATGAAAATGAATACCAGGTGAGAAGTATTAGATCTGTTTCCTTCTTATTTTATGCTACTTTCATGTTTTATATATTATTTTAAATATATTACTCCAAAAAACATAGTGTCACACGTGACACTTCATAGGTTTTAAAATTTTTTATATTTATTAACTTAGTATATTAATTTAATTTAATTAACTAATTATTCATTTTAGTGTTAGATTAATTTTTGTTTTCTTGTCACATAGCAATACAAAATAGAAAAACAATAAAATATTAGTAAAAATTAGAACTAGATTTTATTTTTCATATTAAAGATATCAAAGAAATGATTTCTCTTTTTAATATAAGTTCTCTTTTAATCAATTTTGGTTCATATTTTTATGTTATTTTTCTACCACTTTCTTATTTATTGCGAGGTACATTCGAGTTGTTTATCTATTCTCGTGGAGATTCGCAAATTCCTTCCTCTTCTTTGTGCCTAATTTTCAGGGTTAACCCCGAGGCTACCTCCGACTACGAATCCGATCAAGACTAAAAGCTAAGTCCCAATTCAACCCTTGTTGTTTTTATTCTCTTTTTATAATTAGGGTTTGTTATTAAATATCAATGAACTGCCTATACACTCACGCCTTGTTGTTTCTTCTTTCAGTTCTCAATGGTCAGAGTCAATGCTTCAGGCAAACCTTTGCCCATCAACCCTGTCAGGGCAAATGCCAAGCTAAGTACTTTTCATTCATTTATTTTATTAATTTCATTATTCCTTTTTATGGTTAATAAAGTTCGCCTTCGAACCGATAATGCACTCACTCTCTGTTATCTGTCTCTTCTTTCTCCTTTTCAGGGCTGTCAGTTGCCAAAGTCACTCTCTGTTTTCTGTCTCTTCTTTCTCCTTTTCAGGGTCTGTCAGTTGCCAAAGTTACGTTGTTGGTAACCCTAAACCCTATTTTTATTATTATTACTTGTGCCAAACCCTGTTGGGGGATCCGCTGGTTTCACTTTCCCCCTCCCCTTTATTGCTTTATAACTGCGTGGTTAGTAATTTAGGGAGTGCGAGATTGTAATTGACTTAGAATAACTAAATACAAGACAAATAATTGAATTGAACCACGTGATTGTTGCACACACGCATTCTTTTGGGGTAACCTCTTTGTTGCCTTGTTGCCTGTTGCCTTGTTGCCTTGTGTTTTGTGCAGAATAGTCAGTCCCTCGAATACGAGGATACCTCAGCCATGTTGCCTCGATTAAAGGTCATGGTCCCTAATGATGCTGCCTTCGATACACTAACATGACCTCGACCCTCGGAAGTTGCCTACGGAAAAGGCTGAGGTATCTTCTGGTTGCCTACGAAAGGTTATTCTGATCCTTCCCCTTAGACTACCTGCCTCTCTATGGCATGGGTCAGTCTTTGAGCGAATGATAATTCGATGACCCTTCTACCTCCAAACGAAAGGCTTCCTGCCCTCTTATGGCAAGGACTGACCCTTTTATTCTGAAAGGCTAAAAAGAGACCTATCATCTGAGTTTAAGGTAATTGCCCCTAATTGCCTTGCCATGCTCTATTTTCTATATTCTTTCTCAAAATTCTTCAAAAACTGGCTACGCTAATTTACGAGCTAAAGTCCATTTTTTCCTCTTTCATCTACATTTTCTGAAAACGAGCAAGCAAAGCAATTAAGAGCCCATGGAAAACCATGGATGCAAAGGGTGCCTTACACCTTCCCTTTGCATAAATTACCCCCCGAACTTAGATTTCTTTAAAAGGTTTTTTTCTGTTTCTTTTAGCCTTTCTGAATTTGTTTGGATAAAATAAAAGTCGGTGGCGACTCATGCTTAACCGCGACATTTCGATCGATAAAAAGTCAGTTCACCGTGTTACAGAACTGGCGACTCTGCTGGGGATTTTTCGATAAAAGAGGGGTTACCTTAAAAGTTTAGGATTCACTTAAATGTTTTCTATTGTTTGCTTTGTTTGTTTTATTTTTCAGGGGCGTTTTGGGAATTAACTGAAGGACGAATCCTACACCCGGGTTCAAGTACACTTAAGATTAGGAGTGGCATAGTCATGGCGACCTCTTTCACATATGTGGGAGATGAGTCAATATGAAGTTCACACTTGAGTTAGGACTCCATAGCATATGCACACCTTTCTCAAATGAGGGAGGTCTATGTATGTGTCTGTGGGTGCGCCGGAGCTCAAGGACCTTTAGTTACCCTTAACCCATCCTGGCCTTTAGGAACGTAGTGGGGGGACTACTCTTGACAAATGTTAAGAACTAGTCGCTACCCGATGCTACAATTCAGATAGGTCTTTTCTCAAAGTATCATTGCATGATGCGAATGTATCATGTCCGAGGGTGCTTTAGAAGGGCTGACAATTCTGGATAACTTGTAGAACCCGTTGCTGAAATCTCCTTATCCATAGAAATACCCTTGGGAAGGACACCTGATCAGACCCCATGCAAGCCTTAAGCTAAAAATTGTGTGACTTGTGTGACTTGCGTGACTTGCCTGTGTTTGTTACTAACTTTCATTTCCTTGCAGGTTTTGTTAAAAGGACTTGTTCGCCCTTACTCTCTCACACTATGCCTAATGAACTGCATTCGCATAACATCATGACATTATGACATCATAAGCATAACATGATTTAACTAACCTTTTCAAGAATCTTAGGAATTTAGGGCGCACAATTTTAGGTGCTCTTATCAAGGACCGAATTCCTATTTAGGGGCAAGAGGATTTATTTTCCTCTGGTCACATACCTTCCAATTCAAAGACACCGCACCTATCAAGGGGCAAAAGGATTTATTTTCCTTTGGCCTTATACCTTCCAATTCAAAGGCTTAGTACCTATCAAGGGGCAAAAGGATTTATTTTCCTCTAGCCATGTACCTTCAAATTCAGAGATATCCTGAATCAGAGGCGATGACCCACTGGATATGGTGAGCTTGATTCTCAAAGAAAGACATTCAAAGACAAAAGTCAGAATTATTCAGACAAAGACGCGACCAAACCATTTTCTAATGTTGCTAACTAAATTCCTAAAGACCCTTGAAAAGATCGCATTTGCATTCATAACATCACAAAAAACTAACTTTTCCTTTCAGGTCGACCAACTGGTCAGACAAATACCATCAACAAATCAATCCAATCAGATGAACATTCTGGAAGCTTGACCCCTAGACTTCTAAAACATTCTAATCAGATATACATTTCGGAAGCTCGAACCCCGGACATTCTGAAAGTTCCAATCAGATGAACATTCTGGAAGCTTGATCCCCAGACTTCTGAAACATTCTAATCAGATATACATTCCGGAAGCTCGAACCCTGGACATTCTGAAACATTCTAATCAGATATACATTCCGGAAGCTCGAACCCTGGACATTCTGAAACATTCTTATCAGATGCACATTCCGGAAGCTCGAACCCCGGATACTCTAAATCTCTACACCAGCTCCACAACAACGATGCAAGCCAGGTGCACCTAAGTCTCAATTCACCAAAATCAATATGTCGTCGGCTCAAGCATTACAACATCTGCTGAAGATCGAATTGATTACTCTGAGGGACTCTCCTAAGGATCCTAACACCTTCACTCCTGGCTATAAACTCAATGCGAATAGCGCATACCATTCCAATATTCCTGGACATTACACAAACAATTGCTGAACATTGAGGAATAAGATTCAAGGTCTAATCGATAACGGGGAAATCAAATTCAACCCTCCCGAAACTCCTGTGGTGATCACCGCTCCTATGCCTAGTCATGACAAGACTGATTGACGTCTAGACGGACGAACTTTTGGATCATTAGATCTACTTTCATTTGCAAGTTTCTTTGCTGTTTGTTTAACATTTGACTCATGATAGACATTATCTGTTTTAATAATCATCATTAGTGCATTGCATATGTTTGTCTTGAACAAATCATTTCGCTATCACTCATTTTAAATTGCGTCTTTACTTTGCATATGTTTTTTGTTTATTCATCTCCTGCTAAGCTGTAAGCTTATTGAGGGAGGATGACGAAAACGATACCGCAACCTCATACAGTATGCTTTTGAACAGACTATGCTGACGATGTACAGGCATTGTTTCAATTCCTAAACAGTGGAGATATAAGGATGTTAATCCCTCGTCAACCCCTTTGAGCCTAAGAAGTAGAGGTTTCTTTCTTGTACTAATTAAAACCCTTGAATATAACCTGGGGCAGGGTAGTTCTCAGTTAATTTGGCTATGCATTCTATTTTAAGAGAATCATTCAGTACGCCTTTCAACAAAGACTTCAATCACAAGCGTTCATCCGCACACATCAAAGAAGTGTTAGAGATGTCAATCAAAATCCAATGATGGTTCATCAATCATTAAGCAAGGCAGTCAATATCTTTCAAAAAGAAAAAAAAATGAAAAAACATATATACAAAGAAAAGCCTGCTAAGTCAAAAATAAAAAAGAAGACTTAGGCAAAAATCAAGGCATCCCGCTGACTGTAAGCTCAAGATAGACAGTTCAGGCAAAAGTTAGGGATATCAAAAAGATGAAAAAAGAGAAGTCAATAAATTCCTGAACAACACAATGTTGTGAATACCAAAAGGAAGAAGTGAATGCCATCTCAAAAGTTCTCTTTGCTTGTGAACTATCATTATTATCAAAGGTGCAAATCCAAAAGTCTCCTGGAAACTGAATGCATAAGTTGAATTAACTGAGTTTAGGATTGAAGATCATCACGAAGAGGGGTGGGTACAATCAAATTTTGAGCCTTTATCCTTTGTTTCTTAAACCGTGAACCGAGCCACGTTACAACCCTTAAAAGTCCTAATTGAAGCATGGTTAGTTCGAAAGCATACTGTCACCAAAAAGGTATCCTGACTCCTTAAGGTTTACCACAAATGCTGAGTTGACACTTCGTTTTTTTACAAACATCATGTTTTTATAAACATCACGCTTTTACATATCCTGTTTTAATGTTTTTCAAAAAAAACTCAAGACGGACGTATGCATTGCATCTCATGAATTCATTATTAAACATATTCTGCTACATAATTTCAAATGTTAGCAACAGAAAGAATTTGCACAGGGTACAACTAATGACTGGAAGTTATCCCGACAGACAAGATTACTCCGAGAAGCAATGTCTCCTACGTATACAAGGGGCATGACACGCTTTGCCCAAATCAATCTGGGGCAATCAAGTCAAGATTCGAAGAATCTCTCAAGGGCGCCAAAACAATCAGGGGCATGCATCCAAAAAGATCTGAAGCTACATCCCAACCAACATGGGATATTGTCTTTGGCCTATGATTACTAGGGGCATGTCGCCCATAGTGCACGTCTCATAAAGTCCTCGCGAGGCGAATCTTTTCAAAGTCTCTACTAGCGGGGGCAAATCTATGCAAGTCCAGTTTGACATCTTGATCAATACTCAGCGGTGTGTCCTAATCAAATCCAGGAATGGTAGTTATTATAATACTGGGGGCAATGTTCAAGGCATCCATGCCTTCCCACAGCTCCGATTTCACAAGATCATATCCCCACAGAGCAATTCTCAAGAAGATATCTTCAAACATACTCATCCCGACAAAGACATGGTTCCCCAACAAAGTTTACATCTTCAACACTGCTGGTTCTCCAACACTTTCCTCTTCTCCAACATGGGTTACTAATACTTTTGTCCCCAATCAGGGTCCATCAAGTTGCTAATCATCCCCAAGCAAGAATCATAAATTCCCAGCTGAGCATCTTCAAACAAGATCAGACATTAAAATCACAAAGACATAGAGATTCATTTTCTGAATCAAGACAACATAAATCATGTTCACATATCATATGTCATAAACACATTCATACATTGCATACCTTACCTCATAATGAACTCATCCATAACGTACAAAGTTTCTCGTTTATTTTGAGGGATTCATTACATAATACATGCATCATGACATTGCATAAAGACTAACTATATCTATTGCAGGATACAGGTACAGACAAAGGAACGAAATCTCCAATTTTCCAAGATCTAATTCAGCTACTACGAATGGTACTGACACGATCAACGCTCGAAGATCTAATTCATTTACCACGAATGGTAATGACACGGTCATTTTCAAAGATCTAATTCGGTTACTACGAACGGTACTGACACGGTCAACTCTCAGAGATCTAATTCTATCATCATGAACGGTGTAAACACGATCACTGACCTTTCCAGTCTAATTCAGCTACTACGAACGGTACTGACACGACAAAAGATCTAATTCGGTTACTATGAACGGTACTGACACGGTCAACTCTCAGAGATCTAATTCTATCATCACGAACGGTGTAGACACGATCACTGACCTTTCCAGTCTAATTCAGCTACTACGAACGGTACTGACACGACAAAAAGATCTAATTCTATCATCACGAACGGTGTAGACACGATCATCTTCCAAAGTCTAATTCAGTTACTACGAACGGTGCTGACATGACAGACTCTCCAAAAATCTAATTCATCTACTATACGATCAACATTCAAACAACTACTTCTCAAACACTTCAGTCTCGACATCTGGATGGCATCTTTAAGCCCATCTCCAACAAATACTCCTCAATACAAAAAAAATTTCAGCCTAACGCACGGCATTCCAGACATCTACGGATGCAATTTGGATTAGTCTAACGCACGACTCATCCATCAACCTGACGCAAGGTTTTCCAGACATCTACGGATGCAATTTGGAATAGTCTAACGCACGATTATTCTTCAGCCTAACGCACGACCTTCCGGACATCTACGGATGCAAAATTGGATTAGTCTAACGCACGACTCGTCCATCAACCTAACGCACGGTTTTCCAGACATCTGAGGATGCAATTGAGAATAGTCTAACGCACGATTTATTCTTCAACTTAACGCACGGTTTTCCAGACATCTGAGGATGCAATTGAGAATAGTCTAACGCACGATTTATTCTTCGACCTAACACACGGTTTTCCAGACATCTGAGGATGCAATTGAGAATAGTCTAACGCACGATTTATTCTTCAACCTAACGCACGGTTTTCCAGACATCTGAGGATGCAATTGAGAATAGTCTAACGCACGATTTATTCTTCGACCTAACGCACGGTTTCTCCAGATATCTACGGATGCAAATTGGATCTGATCTGACGTACGACACATCCTTCAGCCTAACGCACGGTTTTCTAGACATCTGCTGATGCAAACTAGACCTAGTCTAACGTACGACTCAACCAAAGTCTATCTCTCAGAAACGGTCTGACGTACGATGTATTCTGACTCTCAAGTATATCAAGTTGGATGGCATCTTCAAGCTCATCTCAATCATACATCTTCTCTAAACACCTGGATGGCATCTTCAAGCCCATCTCCGACAAAGGCAAATTTTTTGGTATTCTAGTGTTCAATCATCTTCCACCTTCAGATACCGACTGGCGTACAAACCACTCTACATCTTCAGGTTTAAGACAATTGAACAGGGGCAGCTGTCATACCC
Source organism: Vicia villosa (assembly GCF_029867415.1). Lineage (NCBI taxonomy): Eukaryota > Viridiplantae > Streptophyta > Magnoliopsida > Fabales > Fabaceae > Vicia > Vicia villosa. The sequence continues at coordinate 56,939,751 of NC_081186.1, forward strand.
CAAAATTTGCCCTCATAGAATTACAAATGTCATTTTATTTCGATTAGGTAACATGACACAATTGGTAAGACGTTGAGGGTAAGAGGTACAAGAACGAAAAGTTTCGGGTTCGAATCTCACTTCTAACATTTTTCCTTATATTTGCTTATTGAATTTATTTCTAACTTTATTTTACTTTTTATTCAAAAATATCACAAAAATTAGTTTTTTAATCATTTAATTTGTATTTTCGTATTATTTAATTAAGTATTTTAGAAAATATTTATTTTTTACTTTTCTCAATTTTTTATGCATTTTTAGTCCAAAAATCATAAAAAAAATAAATAAGGTAAGTTTTTATTTAACTTTTGCAACAAAACAATTCTCTTGAATCTTTTGATTTGATTTTTCTAATTCTAGCAAAAATTAAAAACAAAATATTCAAGATAATAATTTTGTTAAATAAGGTTTGATATGAAATTAATTTATTTCCTTTTCAATTAACCTAATTTTCTTTTCTTATAAATACTAACCATTTTTTACACTACAGGGCACGGACAAATTCTAACCTATTTTTCTGGAACAATTGACCCTTATTTTTCTTCCTCCTACGCACCGGAGCCAACCCTATTTTCTACCACTTTTCAGTACACTAACAACATCAAAAACTCATAAACCCACTCTAAAATTCCTCGTCATCAAATATCCTGCAAACTATGTCATAAACCACCAAATAAATTAATGACAAGAACATCATGTAACGGTTTCTCTTCATCATTGTTATTATTTTTTTCAGTTTGTTTACAGGTTGAGGAGAAGAGCAAAACAGAACCAACGCCATCAACGGACCGGATCCGCCACACCCACATACGCCGGACGCACCTTCCGCTGTCGAGGATCCCGACGGAGACAACTCCTCCCGCGCCGGCAGTCCTCCGACTGGACGTTCAGCACCAATGACGATCTCCTTCCGTTTCGATTCGGTAAGCCCTTTCATCTCTTGTCGAATCGATTAAGTTTTGCCTCAATTTTTCCATTATTCTGCTCTTGTTTTTGTCCTGGAACCAAGAAATAATGTATGAGTTTTATTGTTTGAGATTTGAAAGGAGGATTTGTTATGTTGTTTTTGTGTTTGAAAGAAAAGAGAAATGATTTTTTGGTTTCTCATGGAATGAATGGAGTTAATGTGTTCTTCTGGTAATTGTTGGCTTTCAATTTCTCTCTCACGGTACAAATCATGTGTTGTTGCATTTTAGTTTTTTATTTTATTTTTTTATTAACTCCGCCACGTGGCATCACTCGATTGGACTGTGGAAGGATGAAAATGAATACCAGGTGAGAAGTATTAGATCTGTTTCCATCTTATTTTATGCTACTTTCATGTTTTATATATTATTTTAAATATATTACTCCAAAAAACATAGTGTCACACGTGACACTTCATAGGTTTTAAAATTTTTTATATTTATTAACTTAGTATATTAATTTAATTTAATTAACTAATTATTCATTTTAGTGTTAGATTAATTTTTGTTTTCTTGTCACATAGCAATACAAAATAGAAAAACAATAAAATATTAGTAAAAATTAGAACTAGATTTTATTTTTCATATTAAAGATATCAAAGAAATGATTTCTCTTTTTAATATAAGTTCTCTTTTAATCAATTTTGGTTCATATTTTTATGTTATTTTTCTACCACTTTCTTATTTATTGCGAGGTACATTCGAGTTGTTTATCTATTCTCGTGGACATTCAAGTTCCCCATAATTGTTTCTATTATTGCGTGGTTAGTAATTTAGGGAGTGCAACTTTGAACTGAATTAGAGTCATTTAATTACAAGATAAATAACTGAATATAATCACGTGATTGTTGCACCCACGCACACTTTTGGGGTAACCTCTCTGTTGCCTGTTGCCTTCGTGTTTTTTGCAGAATAAGCCATGTCCCTCGAATACGAGGATACCTCAGCCATGTTGCCTCGATTAAAGATCATGGTCCCTAATGATGCTGCCTTCGATACACTAAAAATGATCTCGACCCTCGGAAGTTGCCTACGAAAAGGCTGAGGTATTCTCTGGTTGCCTACGAAAAAGGCTATTCTGATCCTTCCCTTAGACTACCTGCCTCTCTATGGTATGGGTCAGTCTTATGGCGAAGGATATTTCGATGACCCGTTTACCTCCAAACGAAAGGCTTCCTGCCCTCTTATGGCAAGGACTGACCCTTTCATTCTGAAAGGCTAAAAAGAGACCTATCATCTGAGTTTAAGGTAATTGCCCCTAATTGCCTTGCCATGCTCTATTTTCTATATTCTTTCTCAAAATTCTTCAAAAACTGGCTATGCTCATTTACGAGCTAAAGTCCATTTTTTTCCTCTTTCATCTACATTTTCTGAAAACGAGCAAGCAAAGCAATTAAGAGCCCATGGAAAACCATGGATGCAAAGGGTGCCCTACACCTTCCCTTTGCATAAATTACCCCCCGAACTTAGATTTCTTTAAAAGGTTTTTTTCTGTTTCTTTTAGCCTTTCTGAATTTGTTTGGATAAAATAAAAGTCGGTGGCGACTCATGCTTAACCGCAACATTTTCGATTAAAAGTCAGTTCACCGTATTACAGGTACTTTTGCACTCGGCCAGGATTTTCTCTCGTGAAGCATTCAGAGGGGTATAGTCGTTGAAGCGACCAGCTGGTCCTCGGCGCTCTTTGGCGTCGTGGGACCTGTCATCTTTCCTTTTTTCGTGCCCTCGTCGAGAACCTGAGTTCTCGTAGTTCGAGCTACGGGCAACATCATTGCCTCTCGAGGCTTTTATGGCAGCAGCTTCTCCTTCCTCGAAAGCGATGAAGGCTTGAGCTTTGCGGAGGAGGGCGTTCATGGTGTGCACCTTCTCGATTTTGATGGCCTTCTTGAAGTCGCTTCCAGGGAGAAGTCCTCGCTCTAGGAGGTACCTCTTCATGTAATTGGTCGTCCGTACTTGGACGGCCCCTTTGTTGAACCTGTCGAGGTAATCTCGGAGAGGTTCGTTGGTTCCTCGGATCACAGCTTCGAGGTTCGCCTCTGATTTCGGTTGCCGACGGGACGCCGTGAAATGGCTCGAAAAGAGTTCTTTGAGCTCGGTCCAGGAGTGGATGGAGTTGGGGGGAAGATTCCTGTACCATGTCATCACCCCTTTCCTGAGAGTGGTCAGAAAGATGCGGCATTTGATGGATCCACGGACGACGTGATAATCCATGACGGCTTCGATGCTCCGAATATGGTCGTCAAGGTCAGTTGTTCCGTCATACTGGTCCAAGACTGGGGGTTTTTCCATCCCTCGTGGAAGACGAGCTCTTCGGATTTCTTCGGACAAGGGGCTGCGGAAATCTTCCTCGTCGCTAGGTCCAGGGGAGGTTGAGTGTCTGCCTCGCCTGGACTTCGTCTATGTTTTGCCCAAATTTTTACGGTTGTCCTTTGGAGGGGAATGCTCGCGGGGTTTCAACACAGCCTTGGAGGGGCCTCGGGAGTCCTGTTCGGGCGAGAGGCTCCCGGTTTCAGTGTGTCATACCCCAAAATTTGCCCTCATAGAATTACAAATGTCATTTTATTTCGATTAGGTAACATGACACAATTGGTAAGACGTTGAGGGTAAGAGGTACAAGAACGAAAAGTTTCGGGTTCGAATCTCACTTCTAACATTTTTCCTTATATTTGCTTATTGAATTTATTTCTAACTTTATTTTACTTTTTATTCAAAAATATCACAAAAATTAGTTTTTTAATCATTTAATTTGTATTTTCGTATTATTTAATTAAGTATTTTAGAAAATATTTATTTTTTACTTTTCTCAATTTTTTATGCATTTTTAGTCCAAAAATCATAAAAAAAATAAATAAGGTAAGTTTTTATTTAACTTTTGCAACAAAACAATTCTCTTGAATCTTTTGATTTGATTTTTCTAATTCTAGCAAAAATTAAAAACAAAATATTCAAGATAATAATTTTGTTAAATAAGGTTTGATATGAAATTAATTTATTTCCTTTTCAATTAACCTAATTTTCTTTTCTTATAAATACTAACCATTTTTTACACTACAGGGCACGGACAAATTCTAACCTATTTTTCTGGAACAATTGACCCTTATTTTTCTTCCTCCTACGCACCGGAGCCAACCCTATTTTCTACCACTTTTCAGTACACTAACAACATCAAAAACTCATAAACCCACTCTAAAATTCCTCGTCATCAAATATCCTGCAAACTATGTCATAAACCACCAAATAAATTAATGACAAGAACATCATGTAACGGTTTCTCTTCATCATTGTTATTATTTTTTTCAGTTTGTTTACAGGTTGAGGAGAAGAGCAAAACAGAACCAACGCCATCAACGGACCGGATCCGCCACACCCACATACGCCGGACGCACCTTCCGCTGTCGAGGATCCCGACGGAGACAACTCCTCCCGCGCCGGCAGTCCTCCGACTGGACGTTCAGCACCAATGACGATCTCCTTCCGTTTCGATTCGGTAAGCCCTTTCATCTCTTGTCGAATCGATTAAGTTTTGCCTCAATTTTTCCATTATTCTGCTCTTGTTTTTGTCCTGGAACCAAGAAATAATGTATGAGTTTTATTGTTTGAGATTTGAAAGGAGGATTTGTTATGTTGTTTTTGTGTTTGAAAGAAAAGAGAAATGATTTTTTGGTTTCTCATGGAATGAATGGAGTTAATGTGTTCTTCTGGTAATTGTTGGCTTTCAATTTCTCTCTCACGGTACAAATCATGTGTTGTTGCATTTTAGTTTTTTATTTTATTTTTTTATTAACTCCGCCACGTGGCATCACTCGATTGGACTGTGGAAGGATGAAAATGAATACCAGGTGAGAAGTATTAGATCTGTTTCCATCTTATTTTATGCTACTTTCATGTTTTATATATTATTTTAAATATATTACTCCAAAAAACATAGTGTCACACGTGACACTTCATAGGTTTTAAAATTTTTTATATTTATTAACTTAGTATATTAATTTAATTTAATTAACTAATTATTCATTTTAGTGTTAGATTAATTTTTGTTTTCTTGTCACATAGCAATACAAAATAGAAAAACAATAAAATATTAGTAAAAATTAGAACTAGATTTTATTTTTCATATTAAAGATATCAAAGAAATGATTTCTCTTTTTAATATAAGTTCTCTTTTAATCAATTTTGGTTCATATTTTTATGTTATTTTTCTACCACTTTCTTATTTATTGCGAGGTACATTCGAGTTGTTTATCTATTCTCGTGGAGATTCGCAAATTCCTTCCTCTTCTTTGTGCCTAATTTTCAGGGTTAACCCCGAGGCTACCTCCGACTACGAATCTGATCAAGACTAAAAGCTAAGTCCCAATTCAACCCTTGTTGTTTTTATTCTCTTTTTATAATTAGGGTTTGTTATTAAATATCAATGAACTGCCTATACACTCACGCCTTGTTGTTTCTTCTTTCAGTTCTCAATGGTCAGAGTCAATGCTTCAGGCAAACCTTTGCCCATCAACCCTGTCAGGGCAAATGCCAAGCTAAGTACTTTTCATTCATTTATTTTATTAATTTCATTATTCCTTTTTATGGTTAATAAAGTTCGCCTTCGAACCGATAATGCACTCACTCTCTGTTATCTGTCTCTTCTTTCTCCTTTTCAGGGCTGTCAGTTGCCAAAGTCACTCTCTGTTTTCTGTCTCTTCTTTCTCCTTTTCAGGGTCTGTCAGTTGCCAAAGTTACGTTGTTGGTAACCCTAAACCCTATTTTTATTATTATTACTTGTGCCAAACCCTGTTGGGGGATCCGCTGGTTTCACTTTCCCCCTCCCCTTTATTGCTTTATAACTGCGTGGTTAGTAATTTAGGGAGTGCGAGATTGTAATTGACTTAGAATAACTAAATACAAGACAAATAATTGAATTGAACCACGTGATTGTTGCACACACGCATTCTTTTGGGGTAACCTCTTTGTTGCCTTGTTGCCTGTTGCCTTGTTGCCTTGTGTTTTGTGCAGAATAGTCAGTCCCTCGAATACGAGGATACCTCAGCCATGTTGCCTCGATTAAAGGTCATGGTCCCTAATGATGCTGCCTTCGATACACTAACATGACCTCGACCCTCGGAAGTTGCCTACGGAAAAGGCTGAGGTATCTTCTGGTTGCCTACGAAAGGTTATTCTGATCCTTCCCCTTAGACTACCTGCCTCTCTATGGCATGGGTCAGTCTTTGAGCGAATGATAATTCGATGACCCTTCTACCTCCAAACGAAAGGCTTCCTGCCCTCTTATGGCAAGGACTGACCCTTTTATTCTGAAAGGCTAAAAAGATACCTATCATCTGAGTTTAAGGTAATTGCCCCTAATTGCCTTGCCATGCTCTATTTTCTATATTCTTTCTCAAAATTCTTCAAAAACTGGCTACGCTAATTTACGAGCTAAAGTCCATTTTTTCCTCTTTCATCTACATTTTCTGAAAACGAGCAAGCAAAGCAATTAAGAGCCCATGGAAAACCATGGATGCAAAGGGTGCCTTACACCTTCCCTTTGCATAAATTACCCCCCGAACTTAGATTTCTTTAAAAGGTTTTTTTCTGTTTCTTTTAGCCTTTCTGAATTTGTTTGGATAAAATAAAAGTCGGTGGCGACTCATGCTTAACCGCGACATTTCGATCGATAAAAAGTCAGTTCACCGTGTTACACAGTGGTTTCAGGTCTCAAATTTTTCCTGCTCTTTCGTGGTGGAGAGCGGGAATATGATCTCTGGCGACGGTTCCTCCTAGGCGGGGAGCGAGAAGAGGACGGGGAGCGCCTGCGATATCTCCTCGGTGGTGAGTGCGAGGAGGAATAGGAACGAGATCGATAGCGTCTCCGCGGGGGGGAACGATATCGTCGCTTCCTTTCCAGCTCGTGGATGCGGTCACCCTGAAGGCGGATGAGACGGTTGGTCCTCTGCAGCTCATTGAGTAGGAGGACGGCTGTGGGGTCAGCATCCTCGGGGATATCGACCCGCTCTTGGTCGTCTTCGTAGTGAACTCTTCGTCTCTCTGAGGTATGGGTGAATGACGAAGCGAACTGCCCGTCTCTGGCGTCAGTTTCGTTCAGGTTCTGAGGCTGCTCGGGCCCGTTCTCGTGTTGAGGTTGCCCGTTCCCACCGTTTTGAACCTGTTCGACGTTCTGAAGTTGCTGTCTTCTGTTGGATTGTGAGGCCTCATGCCTCTGTCCCCTTTGCCCGTCAGTGGTATGCTGCTGCCCTTCTCGCCGAGGTCGATTCGTCCCCTCAGGGGCGGAATCCTCGATGAGCTGTTGCAGGTGGAAGGGATCAGTGTTTGGGACGTTGGTGTTGTTGTTGTTGCTAGCCATGACGATCGTGAATGGATTAGCTTTGATCTTTGTTTGTTAAAGAAGGGGGAGCAAGATTCCCACAGACGGCGCCACTGATCGTACCTGATCAGAAGAATCGTCACGGCGGCAGAATCTGGCTTGAAGAGCAAGATGGGGGGTACCTGCAAGGTCCTCCGATGCTAAAGTCAGTAGCTATCAGAGAATGAAGGTTTTTAGAAGTGAAGAAGATGATACCTGACCCTCTAGTGGAAGAGGGTATTTATAGCCCCCAGCGCTGGGCCAAGGTTTCCTAATTGGGCCAAATCCAGTTGGAGGCCCACGGGCTAGGAAACTGCCAGAACACCCTGTGCTAGGGCTGAGTCAGCAGGTGACCCACGTCCTGGATGAGCGTGGCGTAGGATTCGGAGGAGGTTGACCGGATCCTTCGCTGAAGCGTGACACGTGGTCTTCGTGCTTGACTGATTCGTAACGGCAATCAAGCAAGTGGGCCCAAATGTACTGGGCCTGCTCGGCTAGAAGGAAGAGCTGGGCCTGCTCGGCCCAGTCCAGAACATGAGTCTTAAATATATTTTTTGCAATGACGAAAATAACTTGAATGGTACAAAAAGTTATGACAAGGAGTAAAGCAGAAAGATTTTAACCTAATCCAAAAAAAAATCTCTTCTCCCAATGTGTCACATCAAGTGTAAGCGTGCTTCACGACAAGAAAATTGTCTTTCGTTGAATCACTAACCTTTCACTATCCTGACAACTCATTAATGAAGTAAACTCTTCAGTTTTCAGAGGACATAAGTTTTTCAAAAGAAAAGATTCTAACCTAGGACGTTTCTGATACATGAGAACTTTACTCTTCAGAAGCCTCACATTCTAGAAGTGGAATAAATAAATAAATTAAATACCTTAGAGTCTCATTTTCTCATTTTGAGAAGGTGAACATTCTGAGAAGTACATCTTTTTCATTCTGGACAATACACCATGTTGAGGTTCTTCATAATAAAAATGAATCTATCTTCATCAAGGGGTTTTGTAGAGATATCAAACCATTGATTGTCTGCATCTATGAATTTTTTAAAGATAAAATTCTCTTATGAACACAATCTCATATAAAGTGATGTTTAATCTCAATATATTTAGCCCTAGAATGTAAAATGGAATTCACGGATAAACAAATCATAGAAGTGTTATCGTAGAAGACAGAAATGTTACTCTCATATATTTGGAAGTCTTCTAGTTGACTTTTCATCCATAGGATCTGTGTGCTACATCCAGAAGCAGAAATGTACTCAACTTCTGTAGTTGAAAGCGCTATTTTATATTGCCTTTTGCTGCACCATGAGATCAAATTATCTCCCAGAAACTGACAGCTTCCATAAGTGTTCTTTCTCTCTAGTCCGTCTCCAGCATAATCAGCATCACAATAACTTACTAACTTGTGTTCACTTGATTTTCTATAACACAAACCAAGGTTAGAAGTACCTATCAGATAATTAAAAATCCTTTTAATAATTGTTAAGTGAGATACTCTACGATCTGATTAGAAGCGAGACACAAGCAAACACTGAATAATATGTCAAGACTAGAAGCAGACAAATATAATAGAGAACCTATTATACCTCTGTACAAATTATGATCAACTTACCGCTTACCTCGTCTTTCTCTAGAATGCAAGTAAGGTGCATGAGGGTCTTTGTCGTCTTACATTCTAACAAGTCAAACTTCTTCAAAAGTTCCTTGGTGTACTTGCTCTGGTGAACGAAAGTCTCTTCTGGGCCTTGATTAATTTGGATTCCCAAAAAGAACTTGAGTTCTCCCATCAGACTCGTCTAGAATTATGCCTGCATAGCTTAGAGAATTCCTTGCACAAAGTTGCATTAACTGAACCAAATATAATATCATCAACATGTATCTGAACTACCAGAATGTCATTTTTGAAGGACTTACAGAACAAGGTGGTATCATCCTTTCCTCTGATGAAATCATTTTCTAAAAGAAAATGGCTTAATCTTCCATACCAAGCTCTGGGAGCTTATTTCAGACCATACAATGATTTCTTGAGTTTAAAAACGAAATTTGAGTTCTTATGATTTTCAAAACCAGGAGGTTGGTGTACTTATACTTCTTATGTTATGCAGCCATTCAAAAATGCACTCTTAACATCCATCTGATACAAGATGATGTTATGATTAACAACAAACCAAATTAAGAGACGAATAAAATCTAACCTAGAAACTAGTGCAAAGGTTTCAGTAAAGTCAATCCCTTCTTGCTAACTATAGCCTTGTGCAACCAGCCGAGCCTTGTTTCTTACCATTTCTCCTTTTTTGTTGAGCTTATTTCTAAAGACCCACTTGGTTCCAATCACATGAGTTCTTTGGGTCTAGACACAAGATCTCACACATCATTAACTGACAATTGATTTAGTTCTTATTGCATTTCCAGAATCCACTCTATGTCTAAAAGCGCTTCATCTACAGAATTAGGTTCCATGAGGGACACCAAACCCATAAGAGTCTCTTCAGAAGGTTTGAAGGAGGATATGGTTTTGACTTATTTAATCTTATCACCCAAAATCAAATTTTCAGAATGTGAAGATCTTTGTTTGTGCTTCCTCAGAGGAGTCTGAGCTTCAACAACTTCTAGTTGAATATCTTCAGGGTCCTTTATCTCTTGTTCTTCGGCAGCAGCTTCATTACCTTCAGAGCCTGAATAGGTAATCTCCAAATCTGCAAACTTTTCAACTAGCTTTGACTTTTCAGAGTCAAACTTATCATCGAATCAAACATGAATTGGTTCTTCAACAATAAGTGTTTCAATGTTGTAACTCTATAGCCTTTTGAACGTTCAGAGTATCCTAATATGATACATTTTTGTGCTTTAGAATCAAACTTGTTAAGATTCTCCTTAGTGTTTAGAATAAATCAATCACATCCAAACGGATGAAAATATGAAATGTTGGGTTTCTTATTCTTCCACAATTCATAAGGAATCTTATCCATAATAGGTCTAATAGAGACTCTATTCTAAATATAATAGGTCGTGTTAACTGCCTCTGTCCAGAAGTGATTTGTCATGTTAGGTTCATTGGTCATAGTTATGACCATCTCTTACAGAGTCCTATTCTTCCTTTATAGTTTGTTTAAGATTTCTTTATGTTTTAAAAGGTTTCAACGGTAAGTATCTTTAAAAATTTATAAAAATTCAGATGCTAAATATTTTCAAAATTATATTACTACTTATCATTGTTAATTTGCAAAAGCTATGATTAAAAAAAATTAGCAATGTCAGATAGATTCTTCACATTTCGTATATAAAAATTTTAATTTATCATCTCTCAAATTAATCATGGCACCTCTACATGTTTTTAAAATGTGTTTTTTCAAATTTTTATATTTTATATAAATTATTTTCAAAAACTTTGATAAAACAAAAAATCTAGTAATTATAAATAAATATCTAAGTATTTTATAAGTATAAACAAAACTTGCTTTCAAAATATATGATTTTATACTAGATTTTTGAAAATTGATATAACATCATAATTTTTTTAAAATTTTAGTAGAAAATCTTACTTTCAAAAATTCGATATAAAACTATTAATTTTAAAAAAAATGATTTTATTTCAATATTTTTCAAAAATTTGAACACTCTACAATAAAAACTAAATTTTTCAAAGATGGATAACTTTGTGTTTTTTTAAAATAATTTCTCAAAATTAGTCTACCGAATTTTTCAAAAAATTCAATCCACCCCTAATATTTTATACCAGTTTCTTTTAAAAATCATGTATGAATTATAAAATCAAAGATTTTTCCAAAATTTATAATTTTATATTAGATATTAGAAAAATATGATATAAAACACATATTTCTTCAAAAATTATAGTTTAATACATTTTCCAAAAACCCAGAATAAAATATAAATAATTTAAATTTAAATTATTTTATATTTCTACATAAAAGGACAATAATTATTCAAATAAAATGTAAAATGTAAGTGTGTCATGTCTACTTTAGGTGCCCTAATAATCTCTTTACTATATTTCTTTGAACCCAATACAAATATGAGTAGGTTTAATAGGCCCACGTTATGGACTGCAAAGTCTTGAGTCTTGACTACACTCATTTATGTCACAGTGGTTGGATGCGGCGGATGCATACTAACATCAGAAAATAGATCCTCTGCATCCTAACATCAACTCACTGTCACTAGTCATTTGTCATAGCCGCATATATATAGCAATAGCCGCTACTCCCTCCGTCCCACAATGAGTGACCCATTTGAAATAAAATGGTGTCCTAAAATAAATGACCCATTTCAATTTCCAATACACTTTTTCTAATTTTACTCTCTAATTATTAAATGTTTCATCATTTCAAATACATAATAAGGGTAGTATAGTAAAAATATTATTCTCTCTCTTACTTTTAACTACTTTTCTTAATCTTTGTGAAATGGTGGGCTGGATCACTCATTATGGGACAGAGGGAGTATCATTCAAGGGAATCAAGATCCTCTCCATTTTTCCCTTTTCCATTTCGTTTTATAAATATAAATACAATAATGTGATATTTGATGGGTCCACTTATTTATAATACACTATAAATATCTTTAAAACTATAGTAATAAAGAGGAGCAATGAAAGAGAAAAAATGGAGATGTTCAAGGATTTCAAAAATGCGTTGATATATTAGGTTAAGCAAAACATATAATTTATCACAAAAATGCAATTGGAAATTTTGCAATGAAAAATATTCTGTGGATCCAAAGTTCAAACCAGGTTATGCTCTTGGTCAATTGCTTTATTGATCACTTTGCATAAATTAATTGATGGCATGTGGACCATTACAACATGCAAATGTGAACACCCCAAATTTCATGAAGCAATATTCTTTGCCAACATGCAAATATCAAGTGTCCTTTAAATCGCACTACTTAAACTTGTTTGTCAACATTTTATCACAAGTGCGTAGGTACATAATTCTATACAAATTTCGTAATTTTAGTAAAGATATGTATTTGATATGACTTATCAGTAGTGCTTAATATAGTAAAATAATTCATGTTTGAATATAAAACAATTGTTGTTAATTAGCAATTTATGTTATTATAATGTTTCAAAACAAAAGTCACTAATCACGTCAGGTTCATTTTTTTAAAATCACATTTTTTTTCATTATAGTTTTAATTTTAATTGTTCGTCAATCCTTGTTTTGTTTATTTCTTTGGGCCTTTTTTTTTCTTCTAGGTTGAAGGTCCAATTCTTGTTGGGCTTAGCTTTTGTTAGTTCAAGTGATGAATTCACTGTGCATATAAAGAAATGATGAATCTAACTCCCACTTCCTCTCTATACTACCCATCCCTGAGAAAAACTATTAAACCCGTTTTGCTCATAAATTTCCACTATTTAAATATTTTTCTCTCTTTCAACAAAAAAAATTACCTTTTATAAAAAATGAAATATGTTGTAGATACGAAAAAATTCAATAGTTGTTGAGGGTAGAATATAATTTTTTTTAATGTATTTTTAACATAAACACACAAATTCGAAATACTTATTTAACCACACATTAACTTTAAAAAGAAAACTAATAACAAACTCGTACTATCGTATGGGTCCCGTTCGAATTTCATATTACATGAATTTAATTATGATTCGTAAAGATCATTCCTATATATCAAAGATAAGGTAATATAATTCAACTAAAAGTAAATAATTTTTAAACCAAAGAGTAAATCAAACAAATGAGTTACTATTGTTGTCACAACATTTGTAGTGGTAGAACATAGTGCATTCTTGTCATCATGTATCAAGATTTTAAGACCACTTTTGGTTGTAACTCTTGAAATTGCAATATATAACTGTCCATGACTAAAAACAAGAGTAGGCAAATACAATCTGACGCTATCAAGCGATTGTCTTTGGAATTTATTTATTGGCATTGCGTAAGAGAAAATGATAGGAAATTGTCTCCTAATCAACTTAAATGGCCAAGGTGACTCAAAAGGTGACATAGACATTCGAGAAATGTAAAAGATATTACCTATGTTTTTTCCAGACATAAGTTTTGCCTCAATAACATGATTTTCCAACCTTGTAATAATCATCCTTGTTCCATTGCACAATCCATCACTGTGATCCAAATTTCTCGTTAGCATAATTGGATTACTAACCTTCAATTTGATTCTATGATTTGGTAGACCTGATGTTCTTAGATTACTAAGAAATTATGGTGTTAGAACTTCATACGCTTCACTATAACTTGTATCAGTTCTATCAATTTCATCAGAACTCAAATAGTCTTTCTCTTCTCTTGAAAAATGTACCACAACATGAAAATATTAATACATTAGTAATGTCAAAGTGATAAACTTATTTGTTATATGTATATATAGAATAAAATTAACGTTATTTTACCTGGAATAAGGTCCAATACATGATGATTGATTTTATCCACAACTTCAATGGTTGAGACAATAATTGCTTTTCCTTGTAAATATGCCACATTTTGAAAATTTTCCAATAAATTGGGATATGTGTTATCAACGATAGCTTTTATATGATCATCAAAACTGGATATTAATAGTTCTTGAGGAATTTCTATATCAACCAATCCATCATTTGGTTCATATATCTTACCATCCCCAACATATAATATTCATTTAGAGAAAACCGCCAGTTCAACATAACTTGTATTATCTCTTCCTTGCCGAAGTCTCATATTTTTTGTTAGTGTTAGAAATTGACAATAGTCCCATACATAAGATGAGAAAATGGAGGCATTAACAATACCATAACGCCCTGCTCTCAGAACAACTGGAAGAATTTGTCAAAAAATATCCTCCAAAAACAACAACTTTCCCACCAAAAATTGTATTCGCAAGACCCTTTTTGCTCATGACATCTTTAAGGGTCTTATCCAATGCCTCAAAGCAGTTTTTATGGGCCATAAGTGCTTCATCCCATATTATGACATCGTTCAATTCAAATAACTTGTTCGGTGTCTTTGTCAATATTGCAAGTAGAGTTGTCAAGTGTTGGCACGGGCATTTTGAACTTTGAATGGACAGTTCTTCCACCGGGAAATAATAATGAAGCTATGCCACTTAAAGCAACAGTAAGGACAATTGAAAATGTTAACAAATTTGTCCAACTTGAAGACATAACCGATTCGACTTTGATTTGTTGGATGGTTTAAATGAAGGATTCTGCAGGTGGAGACCACTATTTAGGTAATCTATGTATCAGAAGAAGATTTTGCATAATTTATCATTATTTAGATATCAATTTCTACCAAGATTTTCAACCCAATAGTTTTAGATGGATATACTAAAGAGCACAATATATTCATATTAAGTAAACTGGCCAATTAATATAAACAAAGAAATCACATTTTTCTTGTCTCCTTTCTTTACAATGGATGTTGTTACATATGGCAGAGACGAAGCAACAAATGGACTAATGTGGTTGTGAGGTAGTCCCAGAGAACATGGTCTTAATATCGGGATTTTTCAAGGTAATGGTTTGATAACTTGGATGCAGTAAAGACTTAATCCTGCTTTACTTGAAAATGATCATCATTATCAATACCAAGATATGTTAGTTGCTGCTGGTGGTTAAGCAACAGCAAGCAATTCAACAATTTATATCAATTGATTTATATCATGCAACCTCAAAGCAAAGTATTGGCAGAGAACCTGTCTCAACACATCCGTTAGAAATCACAGATGAATTTTGAAAACCAACCACAACATCGACAAACTTATCAAGATACTAAAATTTCTCGCTGCACCCGACCATATTGAAAAAATCGGCTAAGGATATAAGAAGAATATTCACTCATAATATTCAAAGTGGCATAAGTAACTATAAGAGGTTCAACAATTACATAATAATATCAAAGTGGCATAAGTAACTATAAGAGGTTCAACAATACACAAACAAAAGACTTGCAACACAAAACTCAATTTTGCAGCCACAAAATCACATTTCAAAATAATCGCAATAACCTGTTCAACCAAGACCATGATTGTCACTATTCATTATCTTCATCACCTTCCCCACTAAAGCCCCTTATATTGATTACACAACCATCGATTAACGCATACAAAAATAACACCAATCAAGATGACATTGCCACCAACAACCAACATTCAAAGAAGATTGAATCGTGTTTGGAATATATTAGAAGTGAAACCGTAATTGAGAAAAATTCCAAAATCTGAAACAGTAATAGAACTAGAAGCAGGAATCGTGTTTGGAATGTGGATAAGTAGTTAAGGTCGTCTGAAAAACGCTTAAGGTCGTGTTTGGCATATGGATAAGCATTTAATCGACGACATTGCACCAACGGTGGATTGAAGGGCCAACTCTTGTGAAGCATTTGATATATCAGAAGAAGATTTTACATAATTTATCATATTTATTTATCTTATATCAGCAGAAGTGAAAAAATTCCACCATTATGAATGAATATATCAACATGTATTACAACAGTCTCCTACCATTTAGTGTATGAATGGAAAATGGTTTGACAATTCTACTACCATGACTAATGGGTGAAGATTCAAAGTTAAACAACAGAATATTGGCGGGTTAAAAATGCAACATGCTTTTGTCTCACAACAGTCTTTTAAGATTTAGCAAATAACAAATATCCAATATCACAACATAAATATAACCATAGTGAAACCATATTGAAATTGCATATCATACTTGGCAGTAGAACATGACATATATCAATGTAAATATAATAGTTATATACAAAATTTAAATGTAATTTAAAGTCAAATAATTTAAAGATAGATAAAATCTCCATTTATATAAAAGAAACTGAATGAAAATTAGTTTAATAACAGGTCCAAAATATCAAAATAAACCCAAATCACATCAACAAAGACATTGTCTTGTTCAAAAGTAAAAATGATTAAACAAGTAAAAAATATGAAAGTAACTATTTCTCTATCTGGATATCTTTGCTAAGCTTGGTTGAGGATAGTTGGACACTCTCAATATCTTCCACTACAACAATTAAGGACCTCTTCGACGGAGTAAGGCTAGAATTTCCAACTGCATGGTCATAATCTGCATATGCAGATAAGGGCTCCTGCATGAGCATGGAGAAACAATGATCAATATAGATTATATGAAGATAAACATAGTGGAATTTGTGATATGATGTAAGGTAAATACTGACAAAAACAGTTAGCAGCTCGTCTTGTGACTCTTGATCCGGTGTTAGAAGCTTTGAAGTAAGTTGTCAAGTCCAAACAATATTAGTCCAGATCAGTGAACACAAGATTATAAAATGAAGGAATTAACAAAAATTACCTCTTTGGATTTGAAACTATCTCTTATCTTCTTATGTGTATCCTCATTAACTTTGTAGCCAACGACAGATAGTCGGGCATTTTTAGGCTAAAAAATAGCTCTTATAGCTAACTCTTTTTTGAGTATTGAATCAAGTTCATAGAGGAATTTAAGGGGATCAACTTCACGGACTAATACAAAAAAAAAACTTTTAGAATCATGTGTTCTAACAGACATAAATTTGAACTTTTTAATTGTATACCTCGATCAAATGTTTTTTCATTTGAAGAGAAGACTTTCCAACTATCTTCCCACAATTAACATCCCAAAAGATAAATTTGGACTTGAATTTACCGTCACACGCCAAAACTTCAAGCTTAAACCTATAACATTTATGTCAAAATTAGCATTGTTTAAAATTTTATTGGTAATATAAGGATTATAAGGCACTTAAAATTAGGGGTGATCAAAACCAAACCAACCCAATAGAAAACCGCAAACCAAACCAAACCGAAACCGCAAAAAACCGCATTTGGTTTGGATTAGTTTGGGTCATCTTTTAACAAAACCGCATGGTTCGGTTTGGTTTGCGGTTTGTATTTTATAAACCAAACCAAACCGAACCAAATCGAATCAAACCGCATTATGTTACAACCTAACTTTTACTTAACTCACATCTAACCCAAACTTAAATCTATAATACTTTAACCTTATGATTACGAATAATTTTCTCATCCTTACACATGATTTTAGTCTCGATCTTCTCAAATCTCTAATAGCATTATCGCGTCTTCTTTGCCACATACATATTCCCTCTTTTTCTGTACTCTCTACTCTCTTATATTCTTTCTTTTTCACCTTCTCATTTTTAGGCAAATGTTCCCTATTTCAGTTTCGTTTTTATCGCACATCTTCTCTAATCTCTCAACTCTTTTGTTTTTTCTTTTTCACCTTCACTAATCTCTCGTATCTTCTATTTTTTTGTTTCATTCTAATAATTTTTATATTGTTTTATACTATTATTTTATGTTTATTATTCCAATTTTGTCTAATTTAATTTTTACATATTAAATAGAAAGTTATTGTCAAAATATGACGGGTGTTGTTGTTATTTAATAGTGTATGAATGTCTAAATACAAAGTTATGTTATCATCTATATGTATATGAATGGTTCAATAAAATATTTCTAAAAAACCGAACCAACCGCACCGAACCAAACCGCATTAGGTTGGTTTGGTTTGGTTCGGATTTTTTTTAAAAGCCAACCGAACCAAACCAAACCGCACGATTTTTCTCTTGCGGTTCGGATGAGTTTTTTCGTCAAAACCGCCCAAACCGCACCGCGATCACCCCTACTTAAAATACCTCGGGACTGGCTCTGCATATATGTGTTTAGCATAACACATAAGCTTCTCATCCTTTAAAGACACACTCCTTGTGCATTCTGTTGGAAATTATAAAATAATAATTACCATAGTATGTTTCAATGTGACAAAAATGGGAATAGATTTTTGGTTGTTTCATAAAATTTATTTTTTGAATTCAAATTTACAACACTTCATGAAGGGGTGCCTTGTGTCATTATAGATGAACCATTGTAATATATGGTGAAAAGGTTTTGTTTCATCAAGAGTTGCAAACTTATGAAATAACACATGCATGGCCTATAAATACACATTTATGAATCCAAAATGAAACAAAAAAAATCATAAATCCTCTTCATTATTCCAGACACTCTTCCTTGCATTTGAGTTTTTCACCGGTCTTGTGCAGACTCGAGTAAAACTGACATTATCCTGGGTATTCTTGCTTTCCAAACTCTAAGACAATTAAGAGAGTGTTTGAAATACTTTTAAGGAAAGTGACTCCATTCACGATTCATCTTGGATCCTTTTAATCTTTCCGATATTTCTAACAATCTTAAAAGTATTTATTCTTCAATGGCTTCCGACGTTGCAGTTTCAAGCATCAAAGTTATGAACCAGGATCTTGTCAAATTGGATCATTTTGATGGAACTAACTACACCAGATGGCAAGACAAGATGACATTCCTACTGACTTCCTTGAAGGTTCATTATGTCTTGGATCCCGACTTAACACCAATTCCTGAACCAACCGAAAATGATTCTGAAGAAGTCAAGAAGGAGCACATGAAACGTAAAGAGGACGAGCTGCTATGTCGTGGACATATTTTGAACACGCTATCTGATTTTCTCTATGACCTCTATAAGAATAATCCGTCAGCAACAGAAATCTAGAAAGCACTCGAATTCAAATTCAAGGCTGAAGAGGAAGGTACGAAGAAATTCTTAATTTCTAAATATTTTGATTTTAAATTCATAGACTCTAAGCCCATTCTTCCCCAAGTGCATGAATTTCAAGTCCTTGTGAATAAAATAAAAGTAGTAAAAATAGACATCCCTGAGACCTTTCAAGTTGGTGAAATCATTGCAAAATTACCACCTTCTTGGAAAGGCTACAAAAAGAAATTGTTGCACAGTTCTGAAGACTTCTCTTTGGAGAAAATACAGAAACATCTTCGAATCGAGGAGGAATCAAAGGAAAGGGTGAAATCAGAATCTGCGGGTTTTTCCAAAGCAACTGCTGTGACCACCAAAGGAAAGAAGAAATATGATGACATGAAGAGTCATCTTGGACCAAAGAAGGAACATAACAAGTTCAAGAATTATGGCGGTCCTAAAGGTCCAAAAAATGGATGTTACGTGTGCGGTAAACCTGGACACTATGCTCGAGATTGCAGGCACAAGTCAAAAAATGAGATCAATGCAGTTTGAGCCAATGATGACATAATTGCTACGGTGAGCGAAATTATGGCAATCAAAGGGAAAGTTCAAGGTTAGTGGTATGATACATGTGCTACGGTACATGTCTCCTATGACAAGGTTGCATTCAAAACCTATTCTGTGGCAAATGATGGACAAGAAGTACAAATGGGAAATGAAGTCCGCTCTAAGATTGTTGGAACCGGACCGGTCGAACTCAACTTCACTTCCGGAAAGAAAGTTACTCTTGTCAATGTGCTTCATGTCCCCGACATGAATAAGAATCTTGTTAGTAGGGATTTTTTGGAAAACCGGATATTAAATCTGTTTATGAATCGGGCAAACTTATTTTGACCCGTAATGGAGTGTTTGTTGGAAAAGGATATTCCGCTGAGGGAATGATCAAATTATGTACTACCGACAATATTATTAATGAAATTTCTAATTCTGCTTACATGCTTGAGTCTGTTTCTTTATGGCACAATAGATTAGCATATTCCGGTATTAGTTCTATGAAGAGACTCATTAAATCTAGATTGATTTCATGCGATATAAATGATTTCAAACAAATCTACTTGATCTTGTACATTCAGATTTGTGTGAATTTAATGGCATGTTAACACGTGGAGGAAATAGATACTTTATTACATTCATCGACAATTACTCTATATACACTCATGTATATCTCTTAAAGCATAAAGATGATGCTTTTAATGCCTTTAAGATTTATAAAGCAGAAGTGGAAAATCAATTAAGTAGAAGTATAAAAGTTCTTAGGAGTGATAGGGGTGGTGAATACTTTTCTACTGAATTTGATGTGTTTTGTGAAGAACATGGCATAATACATGAATGTTCGACACCTCTCACACCGTAACAAAATGGCATGGTCGGAAGAAATAATCGAACATATCAAGAGATGATGAATGCCATGTCGATGCATTCCGAACTACCTTTCAATTTATGGGGTGAGGCCCTACTATCCGCTTGCCACATAATCAATAGAATTCCTTTAAAGAACACCGGTATTTCTCCATATGAAGCATGGAAAGGCAGAGCGCCAAATATCAGTTACTTTAAAGTGTGGGGGTGTGTGGCTTACTACAAAAACATGGATCCTAAGAGAACCAAGTTGGGTCCTCGAGGGATAAGATGTGCCTTTGTTGGATATGCACAAATAGTAAGGCATATAGACTGTTAAATTTAGAGTCTAATGTAATTGTAGAATCTCGAGATGTGGAATTCTTTGAAAATCTTATCACCAAGGATAAAGAATCGGAGTTGGCCGCGAATAAATAATCATGTGAAAAAGAATCTTCTCGGATTGTAGAAATACAACTTGAAGGCACTCCTCGAATCATTGAATCACAACCCGAGCCTAGGATAAGCAAGAGAGTCCAGAAAACAAGGAATCTAGGACCAGATGAAATCGATCCTCAATTTATCTCCTTTCATTTGGTTGAAGGAAATTGTAAGAATTTCGTTCAAAGTATTCTGGTCATTCTCCAAGTAGGGGATGATCCTAAAACATACAAGGAAGCAATAACTTCAAGGGACTCTTCCTTTTGGAAGGACGCTATCCAAGATGAAATGGATTCAATCGTGTCAAACCACACTTGGGAACTTGTTGACTTACTAAATGGATCAAGGCCCATTGGATGCAAGTGGGTGTTTAAAATAAAATACCATAGTGATGGTACTTTAAACACTTATTAGGCCAGACTAATGGAAAAAGGATTTAGACAAAAGGAAGGCATAGATTACTTTGACAACTATGCACCGGTAGCAAGGACAACCACAGTTAGATTGTTGTTTGCCTTAGCTTCTTTGAATGACCTTATAGTTCATCAGATCGATGTCAAAACAGCCTTCCTAAATAGAGATCTCGATGAGGAAATATACATGGAACAACCAGAAGGCTACGTGCTTCCTGGAAACGAAAAAAGGTGTGTAAGGTTATCAAATCCTTATATGACTCAAAAAAAGCAGCAAAACAATGACATCAAAAGTTCGATTATGTGATACTCTCTAATGGATTTATTCCTAATTCTTGCGACAAGTGTTTATACATAAAGGTGTGCAAAACACTGTAATATTCCTTTGTCTCTATGTCGATGACATGCTGATAATTAGTAATGATTTGAATGGAATTTTAGAAACAAAGAGGTTTCTAACTTCCACTTTCAAGATGAAAGATCTTGGACTTGTTGACACAATTCTAGGGATCAAAGTTAAGAGAAATAGTGGGGGTTATGAACTTAGTCAAACACACTATATTGAGAAAATGCTTGATAAGTTCAAACACCTACAATTTAAGGAAGTAACCATTCCTTTTGATCATGTCGTCAAACTTCAAAAGAACAATGGAAGAGTAGTGGCTCAATTGGAATATGCAAGTGCAATAGGGTGTCTCATGTACTTAATGCAATGTACCAAACCCGATATATCATTTGCAGTTAGTAAAATGAGTAGATTTACTAGTAATCCAAGTACTGAACATTGGAAGGAAATCACGAGGATTTTTGGCTATCTTTGAAAACCAAAGATCTTGGCCTTCACTATGGTAGGTTCCTTGCCATACTAGAAGGATATACCGATGCGAGTTGGATATCTAATATTGGAGATCATAAATATGCAACGGGTGGATATTTACACTAGCTGGAGGAGCAATTTCTTGGAAGAGCAAGAAACAAACATGCATTACGCTTTCGACCATGGAATCAGAGTTCGTGCCTCTCGCTTCCGCTGGTCAAGAAGCAGAATGATTGAGGGATCTTCTGTTGGAAGTTCCATTGGCTAAGGACAATGTCTCAAAGGTGATGATACATAGCGATAGCCAAGCCACTTTAGCAAGAGCCTTCAACGAAGTATATAATACAAAGTCTAGGCATATTGGACTTAGACATTCGTTCGTGAGAAAATTGATTAAGGATGGAATCATTTCACTCACCTATATAAGAACAAGCTATAATTTGGCAGATCCGTTTACTAAGCCACTGGCCAGAGACTTAGTAAAAACAACCTCGAGAGGGATGTGGTGGAAACTCCTTAAATAAGAGTTTCGACAGCGGCAACAACCCAATCTTATGTTAACAAAACATTAACTTCAAGATTCAATGGGTAACAACAAGTCGTTGAATTGGATGTAAGTCAGAAATTTGGGTAACAATGTTGACTATTTTCAATAGAGGGTTGAGGTTTTCAAAACCTCTTAATGAAGTTCATAAACGAAGAAACGTATCTCATGGAAAAGGATACAACATGAACTTCACCTATGTGAATTTCGAGATGGTGTCGTCTCAAAGTAAGAGTTGGAGTTTTCTCATGAAAAATTCATGAAACAGGATAGCTTATGGCCATAAATAAGTGCTAAGCGAGATATGTAGAGGAAGAACCTTTAAAGAGTGTGTGTAACGTAACACCGGTCTAATCATATGGATTAATGGTTTAAAGTATTGCTACCTAATATTCCGATTAAACTTTGTGTTATCCTCACTAAGGTTAAGTTTTAGAACAAGTGGGGGATTGTTGGAAATTATAATATAATAATTACCATAGTATGTTCCAATGTGACAAAATGGGAATTGATTTTTGGTTGTTGCATAAAATTTGTTTTTTGAATTCAAATTTACAAAAATTCATGAAGGGGTGCCTTGTGTCATTATAGATGAACCGTTGCAATATATGGTGAAAAGGGGTTGTTTCATCAAGAGTTGCAAACTTATGAAACAACATATGCATGGCCTATAAATACACATTTATGAATCCAAAATGAAACAAAAAAAATCATAAATCCTCTTCATTATTCCAGACACTCTTCCTTGCATTTGAGTTTTTCACCGGTCTTGTGCAGACTCGAGTAAAACTGACATTATCCTGGGTATTCTTGCTTTCCAAACTCTAAGACAATTAAGAGAGTGCTTGAAATACTTTTAAGGAAAGTGACTCCATTCACGATTTAGCATTGTTTAAAATTTTATTGGTAAGATAAGGATTATAAGAAACTTAAAATACCTCGGGACTGGCTCTGCATATATGTGTTTAGCATAACACATAAGATTCCCATCCTTTAAATACACACTCCTGGTGCGTTTAACACATCCATCATAATACCATCCTGATTGTCCACACTCAAATTTCTCTAACGTTGCTACAATCACACAGGTAGTTTCCTAAAAGAATTAAGATTGTTTTTGAATAAACACAATTGATACAAATACACAACATCACTAATATTATGTGAGATATCAGAGGACTTACATGTTACAAACTTCCAATTTCCGAAAGGCTCAAAATTTCAGCTTTCCACACAAACTTATCAAACTCAGAAAATTGCGTGTTTTGCGTTGCGTCCACTTGCAGACTCGAAGATGACAACAATGGTAACTCCTTTTTAAGATTGTTGTGCATCAAAACATGAAAGTTCTTCATTAATAATTGACATTAGTTGAAAACAACATTCTAAATGACAATGAGATGTTTACAAAATGCATATTGTTCATTTCTTTAAGCTTGTTAATCTCCTCAATGCAAACATCGTTAATCACCAATTTTGTGCAGTTCCATGCGTTAGAAATACACAACGGATAACCTCCTGCCAAAACATTTAAATCTCATCGTAAGATATAAGTTACTGATTAATTACCTACCTTGTAAAGTGCAAACGTAAAATGTTTAGTTAGAGACATCAAACCGTGATACCTTGAGGCTCCTTAACCCTTGCATTAATTATTAGAACAACCATGTTTCCATCTTCCTTATGATTCATGTAATATTCGTACAGTTGCACATCAAGCTTACCCCACAGGGTACATTGCACAACTTCTTTGTTGCATCCACCAAACATTTTAAAACACTTAGTGGTTATTACAATATATTGATTTGTAGTAGATATCATTGTTATTAAATAAAACATTCAAGACCAAAGAACATGCAACATACTTCATGCCAGTCAATGTAAAAACAACCTTACTTTTGTTATCAACAACTATTTGAGACTGAGAAATATCAGTTACTCCTCCAACAATATCTATAAAAAATGTTAAAGAATACAGTCAAATATCTTTGTCAGCTTATAAGACTACAAATTAACACAACTTTAAATAGATGTTTAACTCACCAACCAACACATTAGACTTAAATCTTCCCTCAATTATTGAACCCAACCCAAGTATGTTAAGGTAGTTTACAGGAATCTCAGAAAGCTCTGTCTTTTTAACTGAAGTTGAACCATAGAAAACCAAATTGAAACTAAGCTTGGTAGACCTAAAAGAAAAGTCATTGTTTGAAACTTTAAAATTTTGCATGATGTAAGAACATCCAACTTCAAGTTGCATCTTAAATTTCTAAACCAAAAAAAGCGGCACAATCACTTGATTCATATCGAGCTACAAAAAGAGAATAAAAACTAATTAGATAACAATAAACATTTTGCAGAAATATATTACGTTAATGAACTCAAAGGATACCTTCGAATCAACCAAAATCATCTCCAAGTATTCTTTGTTAGAAGCACTGGTAACACTCCATAGATGTTTACACCTAACGGCTATCTTCCATAAATCCTTTGAATCATTGATATCTTTGACAGCTTCAATAGGGCGAGCCATAGATCGATTTGTTCACTCTACTAAAAAAAATACGGTTAGAACTCAATTTTGCAGATACAATGTTTTGTTGTTTGTTCAAAATCGGACATCAGTGAGAACAAATCCAAAAAATGAGAGAGAGAAAAAAGATTGTTTTAGACTTACCTTCTTACGGATTTGAGAACAATTCTGTAGATGTTGGAAGATCAACTATAAATAGTCATTGTGTTTTTGTTGCTGATTAGGGCTTATGGAAAATTGGAAGAATCAAATGGAGGTTGTAAGTTATGATGGTGTGAAGAAAAAATGTACTATTGGTATTCCTAACTATTGGTGAACTTCAAAAATTGAATATGGAGTATTGGTATTCATGGACAGATGCATTTGGTGCACGGATGATGGATCCAAATTTATTGTGGAATACCATTAATTAGCCTTGGAATACAAACGTGCATACTTGGAACCCAATGCATTGAACCATAAAACACTGCCTTGGAATACCAATGTGCATAGTTCAAAAATATTTTGATGAGTTATTATTGTAAAATAAATAAATAAATAAAATATGTTAAAAAATTTGTGGTGATGACAAATCAACAATATTTAATGTCAAAACAATGTGGTGAGAGTAGTGTAGAAAAAAGACTTAAGTGCTCTTGGAATTAGTTTAAATTAATTTTGGATTAGTGGGGTTAAACCTAATTTTTCCAGGGACTTTAATTTTTATAAATATATATTAGATACATAGACTATTTCTTTTTTATAAACATTTGGTTCTAATTTATTTCTAATTTAAATCGACTTTTAATTTAATAGAGATGGAATTTTATTTTAATTCATTTATCATGAAAAAACAAACCTCATTTCAATCACAAATCATTCTTAATCTCTTTTGCTCTCACTCTACTCTTTTCGAAGATATTATTGAAGACAAATATTATTCATCATTTTAATTTTAGTTTTAATTCATCTAGTAATTCAATCTATATTTCACCTAATTAACCTATAAATTTTATAATTCATAGACTAGGTTACAAAGATTTACTAAGCTTTAAGCCAACGCATATCATAGATCTACACAAATCTGAGGTTGGACGTATCTAAAAATGAGAAACCCTTCTCGTGAAATTTTTCCTTCAAATATCTATCAAATTTGATTCTCCTTCTCTCAAATGGCTGTAAAATTCTAGTCCCAAAATCATACCGAAACGTAATTCCCAAATCACTGTTAAATCATACTCCTAATAGTTGTAATGCTCTGAAAAACTAATTGTTGTAATTCCTCTGAAAAATGTTGTTTCTCTGGGTATGAAACAGGAACTTCGACACAGACACCGACACACGACAAAGACACTTAGACACTGATATGTTAGAACAAGATTGAGAATCTATGTTCAGAATCTGGTTTTGATGATAACAAGCATATATTTTGTTAGTAACAATTTTATTACTAATGATTTCACTTAGTGTGCAGATATTATGCTATAAGCCTTATACATGATTCATCAGAAAAAGAGTACGATGACTACATCAGAAACCGACTCAGATATGAAATCAAACATCCAGAAGACTGACAAAGCCAAAACATCATTCATCAGATGTTCTGATTAAGAATACGTCAAACAAGCCAAAATCAGCAGATCAGAAGCAAAATAAGCATCAGTCTCGGGTCGTTTGATCGTTGGAATGCTAACCATACTATGAGCAGAAATATCAGACGCATCGTCAACAATGCGGAACTTCTGACTCATTTCAGACAAGTTTTGTTTAGGTTTGTCTTATCCAACATAACACCTAGAGGGAACTTTCACCAAATCCTATCAAATAGAGATCGTTTCCTCATTCATGGACTCGAAAATGGTCGTCCACTACATCTTCTAAAGATCATCTTCTGTTATCTCAAAGAATCTCTCACTGCCTTTGGATGTGGCCAGAGTGTTCACATTCCTTATGGGATAATTCTATCCGCTCTGTTTGTATCTGCTGAATTAGTTCAGATTATCCGCAATGCAGAGTGTGAGGATAGTGATGACATTCTCATTGAAGAAGAGTGTGAACCATTCTACGCTTAGATGTCTGTAGCTTTTTCTATTGTAGTTTTTGGTTAAGTTATTATTTGCACAATGAAAAGTTGTGTTCTGTTTAACTACTTCTTTTTATGTTCTTTGCTAAAATATCTGAATCCCGTAAAATAAACATTAAAAGAGGATTAAATGTTATACATCTAAAAGAAGAAGAAAATTTGAAAATAGATATTCTGGAATTATAACATGTTCTGATATAATATTCTGACTTGACACAACTGAAACTAAAATTCTGAATACATTCCTAACTTGTATATCAGAAGTGTTTGCCTAGAATACAGGAAAATCTGAAACTTAAGGAATGCTCTGTTAGAAGTTCTTAGAAAATGCTCACATTCATAGCTAAAATATCTATAAATATTCTGAAGAAACAAATTGGACAAATGATTTCAGGGGGAGCTATAAATCAGAAATTAATTCATAGGGTTATCTAACCCAGGGGGAGAAATTATTTCTAAATCTGATAAATCTTATCCAACCCTCTTAAAACGCTTTTTGATAACAAAAAGGGGGAGAAAGAATAGTGTAAAATTTGATGAAAAATAAAGTTGCTTGATTGAACATATAGATGGGAATGAAATATACTTGCTTAACTATTATCATCTCATAAAATTATTCTATCAAAATACATGGTTTTTGTCATCATCAAAAAGGGGGAGATTGTTAGAACAAGATTGAGAATCTATGTTCAGAATCTGGTTTTGATGATAACAAGCATATATTTTGTGAGTAACAATTTTATTACTAGTGGTTTCACTTAGTGTGCAGATATTATGCTATAAGCCTTATACAGGATTCATCAGAAAAATAGTACAATGACTACATCAGAAACCGGCTCAGATATAAAATCAAACATCCAGAAGATTGACAAAGCCAAAACATCATTCATCAGATGTTCTGATTAAGAATACGTCAAACAAGCCAAAGTCAGCAGATCAGAAGCAAAATAAGCATCAATAAAAAACAAGCCCACTCAAAAGAACATGCAACTACAACAGTATCACAAGGAGCTAGATTTCAACAAGACAATCTTCAAAGAGTTAAACAGAAATATCTATGTTCACATACAACAAGCACAGAATCACAAAGTACATCAGAAGCTTCAAGGTAATTGAAAAAGAAATATCAATATACATGAAGATCCGTTACAACAAGAAGATCACATGAACAGAAGATCAGAAGTTCTGATAGAGTAACACAGTGACATACAAAACGCAATCAATAAAAAGTCATTTATGAACCAATGAATAATCTATAGCTAAGCATACAAATTGAATAAAATACAAATCTTAGAATCAAATGAGAAGCCGTTAGAAACATCATCATAAGCAAAACAGTTACAACATTTAAAAGGAACAGTTACAACATTTAAAAGGAACAACTCCCAAGGTTGATTGAAGAAGCAAGCCACATGCAGCGCGGTGGAAAGACAAAGCTTAAACCAAAGAAACACGCCATCAACTGCAATCATCATGTTGAAGATAAGGTTCTGCCAAGAGCGACACTTGTCATTCATGATTCAATCTAGACAAAGCATTCAAAGCAATATTCAAACAAATCTCAACGGCTAGATTCCAACGGTAACTCATCAAGCTATATATATATATATATTGATCGTACCTGATCAGGAGAATCGTCAAGGCGCAATATCTGGCTTGAAGAGCAAGATGGGGGGGGGTACCTGCAAGGTTCTCCGATGCTTAAGTCAGTAGCTATCAGAGAATGAGGTTTAGAGTTAAGAATAGAATACCTGACCCTCTAGTGAAAGAGGGTATTTATAGCCCCCAGCGCTGGGCCAAGGTTCCCTAATTGGGCCAAATCCAACTAGAGGCCCACGTGCTAGGGAACTGCCAGAACGTCCCATGCTAGGGCTGAGTCAGCAGGAGACTCACGTTCCGGATGATCATAGCGTAGGGTTCGGAGGTGGTTGACCGAATCCCTCGATGCGTGACGCGTGGTCTCCGTGCGTGGATAACTCCTTGACGGTTATCCAGTAAGTGGGCCCAAAGGTTTGGGCCTGCTCGGCCAGAGTCTTCGCGAAGGGCAGCCCTTATCTGTTGTCCAGTAATTGGGCCCACGGGAATTGGGCCTGCTGGTAACAAGGGTTGGGCCTGCTCGGCCCAGACCAGAACAGGAGCCCCCCAAGTCATTAGCCTTATAAGGGTGATGACTTTAACGAGGAGGTTTAGCCGAGCACGGGCAACGATTCCAAGTCCTGGGTTCCTCAAGGGCTTTGTCGGCTGTTGTCCTCGGTTTTTAACCTTATTGGTTGTCGCTCGTCAGCGTGATTGACAGGTGTCAGCTGTACAGGCTGTAATCATTACTGCGCCGTTTCTAGGGGTGAAAGTAGACGGCGTCTTTTGGAGTTCTCAAGATCTTTGGGACGCATGGTAGCTTTTCGTGGAGGGAGCCGTCTTTGGGGTGTAGGCAATGATGGCGTCTCCTAGGCTGCCTAGGCCATCATGACACCCTTTGGCCTTCTTTCCCTATATAAGGAGTGAGGAGGTCACTCATTTGGCACTTAACATTTTCCAAGCCTTCAAGATCCGCTCATTGCTCTCCTCCTCGTCTCGTTCATATCTTCTTCGCTTTCTCCAAGTAAGTTCCTCGTCTCCTTCATGTTTTTATTTAAGTTTTATGTGTTAGTTTTGAGTGAGGTAGGGACGATTGATGAGTATGACGAGCAACGTTTATGAATTAACCAAGTAATCCTAGAAGATAAGCGTTTCTCCCATGCGTTTGCCGAGCGAGTTTTGAGTGAACGGAGCTAGAACGTTTGAATGAGACGTCCAGCCTTTAGGATTACTAGGGAGTAGGATGAATGCCACGAGCAGTGGAGGTTGCATGTCTCGGTGATGACATGGGTTTGCCGACCTCCGCTGCGTGTGACGACTATGCTCTGAGGGCACTTTAGCTCGTCGGCCCTTTTCCTCGCCCTTTCACTTGACCTGCGGTGGAAGGGTGGATTTGACCAGTCGAATTCACGGTTTCCTCTGCTTTTCAGGTAAATGGCCGACGAGAACAAGGATGATGTTGTCATCGATATTTCAGATGGGGACGAAGCCGTTGGCTCGCAAGAGGACATTCCCGTTGTCGAGACCTCCCCTCGGGCACTTGAAGAATGGGTGGCTGTTGCCCCGAGGATGATCGCATCGCGCTTCACAACGCGTCCTAAGGAAGCTTTTAATGTGATCGAGGATCTTGACCAGGATGAGGAGCCTTCTTGGGGCGCCTTTGTGCCTAAACCTCACCAGAGGATCTGCTCGAAATTCTCTGGTCCTCGTTTTGCAATGTATGAGTTCGTCTTTAAGGAGTCTGGACTCCGTCTCCCCTTCACTCTCTTGCAACGGAGTGTCTTCAGTTGGCTGCGCTTGTGCCCGTCTCAGCTTCACCCCAACGCTTTAGCGTTCTTAAGAGCTTTTGAAATCGTATGTGGGTACTTGGAGGTGGAAGCGACCCTGCCTCTTTTCTTCAGAGTGTTTCACTTGCAGAGGTTGCGTGATCGGGACGGCAAGTGGAGTTGGGTGTCGTTTAAGCAGCCGAAGAAGCTGTTCGCCATTTACCAGGACTCTATCAAGCATTTCAAGAGTCGATACTTTCTGGTTAAGCCACTTACCCCCGATGCCGAGAACCACTTGTTCGAGGAGCGCGAGTATATCGAGGATGGGGTGAGGAAGGTGGGTCCGTCTGCCCGGTTTCCGTTGGAGTGGCAGCCCGACCACTTCGAGCGGGGGACTGATTATTTCATCTTCCGTGACGAGGACCTCAATGAGCGTGATACTGGGTAGTATCAACGGCTCGCTTCCTACGTGGACGGGTTTAGGCCGGCCATATGTACGTATCCCAACGGGGATCCCCTATTCGAGGAAGATGGAAGTCCCATGCTGGAGCCTCGGCACATCAACACCAAAGCTGTCCTCGAGTGCGGTAGTTACGGGGATGCTATGATTTTGTTAGGTGAGCTAGCTATTATTTGTTTAAATAATATCTTTTTGGTTCTAACTCCTTATTTTGCAGGAAAAATGGCCGACTTGCATGACAAAGTTACGAAGATGCGGGCCAAGAACAAGGGGGCCATCAAAGTGTCCGTGAAACGATCGCGGGTTGAGGAGGTCAAGGCGGCTGCCGCGAGTGCCCCCGACAGTGGCTCTCCTTCGTCGGTTGGGACGTCCTCGCGTGGTTCTCCAGCCGGAAAGAAGCAAAAGAATGACGGGACCGCGGAGCTTCGTCCTCTTATCATTGACAACCCCTCCGAGGAGGACATAGTGCTGCCCTCTTGTACTCTGCATAGGGGAATCTTTTCAAGGAAGAATGTGCTCCTCGAGCGCGAGGAGGTGAGGCACATCGTCAGGCGGGACCGGGTGGCTCGAGACAAGGATTTGTCCGAGGACCTCGAAGGGATGATAAGGGTGGCTGCCTTGGCCTTGGCTCTTAATGCTCAGAAAGTCTGTCCTCAGAAGGACTACGATGCTCTCCAGATCAAATACGACGAGCTAGAGCACGAGTTCGAACAGTACAAGGACAAGTATGAGGTCCAGAGCGGCATAGTGGAGGATCTCGTTAAAGAGCGTAATAAGGTTGCGGACTTGGAGGCCGAGGGGAAAAGGCTCCGTGAGAGAGTTGCTGTGTTGGAGAGGGCTCATCTCCCTTCGGCCGAGGAGGATGATGATGAGAAGGCCTTGGTGACGCGTTCTCAGCTTTTGGGCAAGGTTCGGGAACTGGAGATCGACTGTGTTGCTACCTTGGGGGTCGGTTTTAAAGCTACAGTGGATCAGCTGAAAGTCCTCAACCCGCGCCTGGTGACGAAGGGCATTGGTCCATATCACAAGGTCGTGGACGGGCGGATTGAATCAAATCCGGAGTTCGAGGACTGGGAAGACGAGCAGGAGCCCCAGGGCGAGGACAACGGTGCCGAGGACGAAGATGGCGATGTTTGACCAGTCTTTTTTTATTGTGGCCTGCGTGCCGATGTTTTATGGCCTGTGTGCCAATATTTTGTGGCCTGTGCGCCAAGGTAGCTAGTTGGGCGATGCCCGGATAATTTTTGTAATATTTGGATATCTCCGGCCAATTTGGTCGGTTTTTAATATTCTGTTTTATGCTCCAATGTTTATTTGTGCTTATCTGATTTTGCCGTTAATATGTATGCTTTATGTTTATGCTCGAATTATGTTTGTGCTCGACCGAGGTTTATGGCCCGGGCGTGTGGGGAACGGTCCGGGTGCGCAGAGCAGGTGTGCGCTATAAGCGAGCTCGAGGCCGCGGTCGGGGCCAGGTGCTCGCGGCGTGAACGATCCCATCGCGAGCTGGGGTTCTGCCGTGCAGGTACTTCCGCGGAGGGTCTGCGTGTAAGGCTCGCCGCATAGTCGGCTTTGCCTCCTGGTAGGGTTATCCGACTGAAGCTGTCGTGGAGCATACGCGCTTGTACCATGGCGCGAGTCCTCGCCCAGCTTTACTCGTGTTCGTCACGAGCGGCTGGGTAGCGTTAGGTTGTTTCTAACTGTAGTAGCGTCTGAGTTTTTCAGCATTCCAAGGTCGAGCTAGTTTTTCGCCGAGAAGGTTCTCGAGGTAATACGCACCGTTTTCGGTTTTATCATACACTCGGTACGGACCTTCCCAGTTTGGGGCTAGTTTGCCTTCGCGTGAGTCTTTCATGTTCCTACGGAGCACTAAGTCTCCGACTTCGAAGGAGCGCTTGATAACTTTGGTGTCATGTCTTAACGCTATTTGTTGTTTCAATTTCGCTTCTCGCAGGGAGGATCCTGTTCGGATCTCCTCGACCATGTCGAGCTCTTCTCTCATGGCTTCGTCGTTGAGTTCTTCCTCGAGAGGTGACTCAGTCCGACGAGACGGTTCTCGGATCTCCACGGGGATCACGGCTTCGGTGCCATAAGTTAGCCTGAATGGTGTTTCGCCCGTGGTTGAATGTGGGGTCGTCCTGTATGCCCAGAGGACGCTGTGTAGCTCTTCGACCCAAGCTTTTTTCGCTTCGCCCAGCCTTCTCTTCAATCCACGGAGAATGACCCGGTTGGCGGCTTCAGCCTGTCCGTTGGTTTGGGGGTGCTCGACCGAAGTGAAGTGTTGCTTTGTCCCGAGTTTGGCCACGAATTCCTGGAATTTTCTGTCCGTGAACTGGGTGCCGTTGTCGGTTATTATCGCCTGTGGTACCCCGAATCGAGCGAGTATGTTCCTCTTGTAAAATCGGAGTACGTTTTGGGATGTGATTTTAGCGAGCGCTTCAGCTTCTATCCATTTTGTGAAGTAATCTACAGCGACCACCAGGTATTTGTTTTGGTAGGAGCCGACCGGGAAAGGTCCGAGGAGGTCCATTCCCCACGTAGAGAAAGGCCAAGGTGAGGAGAGAGATTTGAGCTCGTTTGGTGGTGCCAGGTGCATGTCGGCGTGACGCTGGCATTTGTCGCATTTCTTGACATATTCTTTGGCGTCCTGCTGCATGGTCGGCCAGTAATAGCCGGCTCTGAGGGCTTTCCTAGCTAGTGACCGTCCACCGAGGTGCTGGCCGTTGATTCCATCATGGAGCTCCTGGAGTACCTCTAGTGCTTGCGAGGCATCGATGCATTTAAGGAGGGGGATGGAGAAACCTCGTCGGTACAGCTTGTTTTCGAGGATAGTGTATGAGCACGCTCGTCTCTTAATTGTTGAGGCTTCTTTCGCGTCGGCGGGGAGCTCGTCTTTTGTGAGGAAGTTGTACACTGGGGTCATCCAGCATTGGTCGTCCCCGACGGCGAATATCTGTAGAGCTCGCGCGTTTTCGCCTACACTTGGCCTGGGCAGAATTTCTTGGATAACCGATTTGTTTCCCCCTTTCTTTCTCGTGCTCGCAAGTTTGGACAGTATGTCGGCGCGCGAGTTGTGTTCTCGGGGGATATGCTCGACTTCTGCTTTGGCGAATTTTTTCATCTTATCTCTGACGAGCGCGAGATATTCGGCGAGTACGTCGTTTTTGGCCTGGTATTCGCCGCTGATATGAGATGCAACGAGTTGGGAATCAGTGTAGATCTTGACCTCTCGTGCCCCTATGTCCTCGGCGAGTCTCAGTCCCGCGAGGAGGGCTTCATACTCGGCCTGGTTGTTCGACGTGTTGAAGGAGAGGACTAAAGATACTTCTATGATAAGACCTTCGCCGTTTTCCAAGATAATGCCTGCCCCGCTGCCCGAGCTGCTTGACGCGCCATCTACGTAGATGGTCCACTTATCTTTAATCGTGTCGGGCGAGTCGGCGATAGAGGTCATCTCGGCCACGAAGTCCGCCAGTGCCTGTGCTTTTAGTGCCTTCCTGCTCTCATACTGTACGTCGAATTCTGAAAGCTCGAGGGACCACCTTAGCATTCTGCCGGCCATGTCTGGTCGGCTGAGGAGTTGCTTGATGGGTTGGTCCGTCCGAACAAAGATTGTGTGGGCGAGGAAGTAGTATCGTAGCCTTCTGGCCGCTATTACTAGGGCCATGGCGAATTTCTCGATCTGTTGGTATCGCACCTCGGGTCCCTGTAGAGCTTTGCTGGTGAAGTACACGGGTTTTTGTCCGTCTACGGTTTCTCGGATCAGCGCCGCGCTGACGGCCTCGTTTGAAACGGCTAGGTAAAGGTACAGAGGCTCGTTGTCGTCTGGTCGAGAAAGGACGGGCGGTTCGGAAAGTACTTGCTTAAGGTGTGCAAGTGCTTGCTCGCATTCTTCGGACCATTCGAAGGCTGCTTCTTTGCGTAGCAGTTTGAAGAAAGGGAGGGCGTGCTGGGCGGATTTCGCGACGAAACGTGAAAGTGCAGTGAGCATCCCGTTTAAGATTTGGATGGATTTTTTATTGTTGGGAGTAGGGAGTTCGGAGAATGCTCGACATTTATCTGGGTTGGCTTCTATTCCTCGTTCGGTCAGATAGAAACCGAGGAATTTTCCTGCCCGGACGCCGAAGGTGCATTTCTCCGGGTTGAAGCGCATCTTGCAGGATCTGGCCTACTCGAACACGCGCTCGAGATGGGAGGTGTGATCGGTGTCTTCTCGAGATTTGACGATCATATCGTCCATGTATACCTCGAGGGTGTCGCCGATCTCCCCACGAAACACTTTGTTCATCATCCGTTGATATGTGGATCCCGCGTTTTTGAGGCCAAAGGGCATTACGTTGTAGTAATAGTTGCCCGACTCGGTCATAAACGCCGTGTACTGTTTGTCGCTCCTCGCCATGGGGATCTGGTTGTAACCTGAATAAGCATCCATAAAAGACAATAGTTTATAGCCGGCCGAGTTGTCGACCAGTCTATCAATATTTGGTAACGGATAGGCGTCTTTTGGACATGCCCGATTAACATCAGTATAATCAACACACATTCTCCATTTTCCATTAGATTTCTTAACAAGTACAACGTTTGAGAGCCAAGTTGAATACTTGGCCTCGGAAATAAAATTTGCCTCTAGGAGGTCTTTTACAGCTTTCTCGGCAGCCTCCGCTTTCTCGGGAGACTGCCGACGCCTACGTTGAACTACGGCCTTTGCGGCTGGATTGATGGAGAGGTGGTGGCAGGCGACCTCAGGGTCGAGTCCGGGCATTTCCGCGGCGCTCCAGGCGAACAGATCAGCATTGGCTCGAAGGCAGGCTATGAGCTGCTTTCTCGGAAGGTCTGGGATCCCTTTACCGATTTTCACTGCTTTGTTAGGGTTTTCGCCCAAGGGTACCAGCTCGAAATCTCCGTCCGGAACTGGTCGGAAGGGGTGAGGTGACTTCGACCTCGTCTCTTCCCCAGTCTTTAGTTCTTCCTCTGCAAACCGGGCGTCCAGGTCGACTGAGCTGACGTTGGTTGTCTGATGCTGGTCTCCTCGAGGATGCTTGTCTTCGGCCCTTGGCTTTTTGTTGGAGCTGGTCGGTGGAGCGATCAGTTCTAATCCTTTGACGGAGGCGTCGAAGATTCTTCTGGCTGCTTCAATATCGGCGTTGATGGTGGCCACTCGTCCGGTCCTCGTGTAGAACTTCATCTTCAGGTGGACAGTGGAGGATACGGCGGTCAGTTCGGCCAGAGTGGGGCGTCCGATGATGCAGTTGTA
The DNA here is from genome assembly GCF_029867415.1 of Vicia villosa. Classification (NCBI taxonomy): domain Eukaryota; kingdom Viridiplantae; phylum Streptophyta; class Magnoliopsida; order Fabales; family Fabaceae; genus Vicia; species Vicia villosa. Next base: position 56,975,897 of record NC_081186.1, read on the forward strand.
CAGGGTTTTGCAGTCGATCACCAAGAACCTAGTTTTGACTTGCCTAGAAGCCTCCCCTTCTCCGAAGGTGACAATCAGCTCGACGTAACCCCATGGTTTAATGGTAGCTCCGTTGAAGCCTTGAAGGTCTGAACCCACGTAGGGAGTGAGGTGTGAGTCGTCCAGCTGGAGTGTCCGGAAGAGATGGGAGTACATGATGTCGACCGAGCTGCCTTCATCGACTAGGACCCGTCGAACATCGAAGTTCGCCATTCTTGCTCGGACGAGCAGAGGAATTGTGGCGTTTGGAGCTCCGCCGGGTAGTTCTTCCAGGTAGAAGGTGATTGGTTCAGATTTCCCTCGGAACTTTCTCAGTGTAGGGCCGAGGTCTGCGTTGGCGCTGAGCAGCTCATCGAACTTTATCTTCACTGAACTGATGGTGAGGGAGCCCGGATCTCCGCCGTTGGAGACGACCATGGCGAATGGGAATCCTTCCCATTTGCTGAGTGCGGCAGGTGCCCCGACCGATGGTATGAAATCTTCAGGTCGGGTCACTGACAGGGCTACTTGTAGGGGCCTGTTGTCCGGCGAATTCCCTTCGTCAGAGTTTCTGTGGTCGTCCCTTCGGGAAGGTTCCCCTTTCTGTGTGTATTTTGAAAGGCGACCTTCCTTGATCAGTGTTTCAATAGCGTCCTTGAGGTGAATGCAATCCTCGGTCATGTGTCCATGGCTCCTGTGGTATTTGCAGTACTTGGACTTGTCGGTTCCTGGCCTCGCGGGGTTTGACTTCGGGGGTCTGATGTTCGACTTTTTGAAGTCAGTGTTTTGGCATTCGGCTAGGATCCTTTCCCGTGAGGCGTTCAGCGGGGTATATTCGTTGAAACGACCAGAAGGTCCCCGACGTTCTTTGATGTCGAGAGACCTGTCGTCTTTCCTTCTCTCGTGCCCGCGCCTCGAAGTTGAGGGCTCATGGTTTGAACTGCGAGCGGCGTCGTTGTCCCGTGACGCTCTCGTGGTAGCAGCCTCTGCTTCCTCATATCTGATGAAGGCCTGAGCCTTGCGAAGGAGGGCGTTCATGGAGTGGACCTCCTCAATCTTGATGGCCTTTTTGAAGTCGCTTCCGGGGAGGAGCCCTCGTTCGAGTAGGTACCTCTTCATGTAGTCCGCGGTCTGCACTTGGACAGCTTCTTTGTTGAACCTGTCGAGGTAGTCTCTCAAAGATTCGTTGGTACCTTGGATTACTGCCTCAAGATTTGCTTCTGATTTCGGTTGCCGACGAGACGCGGTGAAGTGGCTTAGGAAAAGATCCTTCAGTTCAGTCCAGGAGTGGATGGAGTTAGGGGGCAGATTCCTGTACCAATTCATCGCGCCTTTCCTTAGCGTGGTCGGAAAGATGCGGCATTTGATGGATCCTCGTACCACATGGTAGTCCATGACAGCTTCGATGCTCCTTATGTGGTCATCGGGGTCGGTGGTCCCGTCATAGTGGTCCAAGGCTGGTGGTTTTTCCATCCCCCGGGGAAGACGAACACGCCGGATTTGCTCGGATAAGGGACTGCGGAAATCCTCTTCGTCGCTAGGTTCAGGGGAGTTTGAATGTCTGCCCCGCTGGGATTTAGTGCGTGCTTTGCCCGAGATTTTGCGGTTGTCTTTTGGAGAATGCTCGCGGACTTTCTGCACGGCTTTAGAGGGGCCTCGGTGCTCCTGCTCGGTGTCGCACGCTCGCGAAAAATGAACAGAGTCGCCACCAATATATTTATCCCATAAGGGAAAGGAATATCAGGAAACCTAACAAAGGAAGGAACAGGGTCTTGCGACCAGAGAATCAAGGTGCGGGAGTCGGTTACGCAAGGGGAAGGTATTAGCACCCCTCGCGCCCATCGTACTCGATGGTATCCACCTATGTTTGTTTCTATCTAAAGGGTGTGTATCTATGTCTATGTCTAAATGCGAAATGAATACAGAATGTAGGGAAAATAAAGAATTGTACTCGCACGGGCCCTACCCCGCTGCCTACGTATCCTTTTCAGGAATCAGAGTTACCGTAGCTCGGCTAAAGATTTTCTGTTTGTTTTGTGTTTTTTAGTTGGGCGGAGTTAACGCTCGCGCTCTTGCATAAGGGGACAGCCTAGGATGCAATGGAGCGGAGATAACGGTGCCCTTAGGTGCCAAAGAGGCAAAAGGAAAAGAGATTGGTTTGTGTCTTTTAGGGTAGATGAGTGGTGAACAGTTCCCAATACCGGGCCACTCACCACTTTCTCTACTTTGCTTTAGTCTGAACCATTGTTAGGTGTTTTAAAGTGTTTTTGGTTGTGTTTTTTTATGGGGATTCACTTCTATCCCATTATGTAATGTTTGAGAAACAGATTAGGGAATGAGTCCCACTCATTTCTCTCCCATTAATTAATGTTTGAGAAACAGATTAGGGAATGAATCCCACTCATTTCTCTCCCATTAAGTAGTGACCGAGAAACAGATTAGGGAATAAATCCCACTCGTTTCTATGCTACTAAGTGATTGAGAAACAGATTAGGGAATGAATCCCACTCATTTCTCTATCACTTTCTTAATGTGATTCGCATCTTCCTTTTATTAATGTTTTAAAGAGTTGAAAAAGAAAAAGAATGCAATAGGGAACTATATCTAAATTCTAGTCTAAGTTGTCTATACAAGTCTAAATCCTAATGTTAACATGGTGACTAAATTCTAAAAGAAGCATTAAAATAGTATTAACAACATAGGCCAAAAATATGGCCAAAAGCTAAGCAACAAAGACACACAACGATTATACAAAACGAACATGGAAATAGTACAAAACGATTCAAGCATTAGTACAAAAGTGAAACTAAAAAATACTACTATTTTTTATTGATTTTCTAATGAAGCAAAGAACTACCAAAAATGTCAATTTTAATCCTAAACAATCTACTATTTTTATGAGTCTTTTTGATGTCAACTATTACCTAAAAAAAGTAGCAAAAAAAAAACTAAGTAAAAAAACCTAAAAAAAAAACTATCAATTAAGTGAAACAGGGAGGTGTGAAATCAGAATGAAGGTGCTGGAAGCAATGGGGCGCAAGGCCCGTTGGTACAGGCCCAAGACTTGTTTTTGTTGTATTATTGTAAACAGATGGGGGTGCATGGGCTTAGTGAGGGTGAGAATGAAGCAAGTTCGTACTAGGCCTAACAGTCCATCATCAGATTTTCTAATTAGATCCAATTGACTCTAATCTTATGCTAATTTCTAATTAGTATCCATTAGTATCAATCAAATATCAAATTAATGTTCATTATCTAAATCCTAATTCAGATTAATTCAATTAAAAAAACATATGCTAAAAAATAAAATAAAAATAAATATATAGAATGGGGAATTAGGGTTCTACTACCCTGTGACGAATCAGCTTCTCTGAGCTTCTTCTCCCTCACTCGCGAGCAAACGGCGGCCGGCAATACCTCTCCCTCTCCGATCGAAACAACTCGTAAATGCGATTGACCTCTCTCTCCTCTCGTCTCTTTCATCTTTCCATTCGTTTCTAGAATCTCAATCTATCTCGTTCCCTCTCTCGTCGCTTCACTCTCGACTCACGTTCTCCTCGCACTCAACGGATCAAAGACGGAGATTACGGTTCACCGATCGGAGTAATCCCAGTGCTTCTCCGAATTGACGAACGGTGAGAAGTCCAGCGAACAGTCTCCAAGGTCTCAGGTATGCTTTGCTTTCAATTCTTCTTCTTATTTTGCTCGTTTCTGGATCTTGACGTGATGCTATTGTTGCTCGCAGATCGAAGATTTGATGAGACTGTTGGAGAACGCGAAGCGTGGTTATGTCGTTTGCGTGATGAAGATTGAAGGTTCGTGATGTAGATTTTTGTGACGTTGCTGGAGATTATGCGGATGAAGATGATGAAACGTTGTTGGATTGTGATTACGTTGCAGGTTGTTAAAGAATGAAGATGAAGTTTTTCGAGCGTTGTTGATGATTGAAGTGATAAATGAGGAAAGATGAAGGAAGATCGCGAAGAGAGAAAGATGAAGAGTGATTGGAGAATGAAGATTTTCTGTGAGTTTTTCTGTTGAATGGTTGTGGATCGAAGATGAGGAAGTTATGATGGTTATGGTGATGGAGTGGAGCGGAGAAGATTTCTGGTGAGGTTGAAGAGTGGAATCGAGAGAAGATTTTAGAGTGTCAAGAAGTGGGATTGATGGTGTAGAAGAAGATGGAAATGAGGTGTGTAGAGTGAAGATCTTCTGCTATGGTGGTGAATTGAAGATAAAGATGAAGTTCTGAGATCGAAGATCGAGATAAATGGTGGGAGATTCTGTTAGATAGAGGTGAGTTTTTCTCTCTGATTTTCTGTTAGTTTTCAGTTATCTTCTATTTCTCATCCCTTCCTCTTTTGTTTTCAATTCTGTTTTTTTTTTGATGGTTATGGTTTGATGCCGGGTAGTTATAGATTCTGTTATGGGAAGTTAGGTTGTTAGAAAGTGGTTAGAATTGGTTGGAAATTAGTTACAAAGCTGTTTTTTTTTCTGTTTAGATATTTCTGAAGCTGACAGTTAGGTTAGTTAGAAGGATAGCTAGAAGTTGTATGAAAATTCTGTTATGGCCTATTTGTTTGGTTTATGGTTTGAATTGATATGAATGTGTGTTGGTGCAGGGCTGTTGTATTTGGTATGGAACTGTTAGGAACTGGTTTTGTTAGTTAAAAGAGGAAGGCTGAATCGGGCTAGTACAATGTGGAATGGTGAGTTATGATGTAGTTTGGTTAGCTTTGTGAGCTTGTCATTTTCTTTTTTCAATTTTCTGTTTCTGTTGGCTGAAGCTTCTCTCTGCAAATGACTTGGTTAACAGTTTTTTTCGGCTCTCCTAGGTACTGAGTTATGCTGAGTGCTGGCAGCTTTGGAAGGTGGAAAATATCTCTGTTGTGGCTGGTGTTTAATTGTTCTTACATATGGACTTTTTTGTGGCACTTCCGTTTTGGCTCGTGTGTGAATGCAGTAGTTCCCTTTGTTGCGGCTGCGAGTTTTCTCGATTGACTTCATGAATATAACATTGAAACTTTGATCTTAGGCGTTCCGTTTATGTACCTTGATTTCTTTGTGCTTGTAACAAAAGATCTCAGTTTCTTGGAGGATTTGGTTTGGATGTGTAATGGAAATATGTAGAATATTTGAACTCTGTTGTAATGGATATCTTTTTTTTTGAATGAAAGGATGATGATACTTGAACACTTATGTCCAATTAAGTTTTGTAATTCAAACCGACCAGGTATGATAAATAGCAAATGATAATATGAGAACCAAATTGTATTGATTCCAATGAACTCACGTCTTGCTTGGACATAATCTTCTTCAATTGATAGCCCTTGAAACAACCTTGATGAAGAATGAGGTTTCAACATGAGATTGCACTATCTTAAATCAATGGGCCGTGACTCTTTAAAATGAAGACAACTTTGGATGAACTTTGAATAACACTCATGGATCTTAGCTTGAATTACATTCTTGATAAACCAAATGTCTTGAAAGAAATTCGAATAGAATCAATCATATCATTGAATCAAATTCATCCTCAAATCATTGTGAATCTAATTCAATCTCAATTCCTTAATTCAAACCAAACTACCAACAAATTGAACATATAGTGGCGCCTTGAATACAACGCTCTCTTTAAGCTCATAATCTTGTATCACGATTCGTTCTCTTTGCAATCCACTCCACAAACCCCTTGACTCAATGATTACAAATAGAATATCCTGAGGAATCCTTTGGATGAAGACAAGACTTGAAGCATAGGAGACCATCTTAGCATAAAATCCAGTGAACCTGAGTGGAATTAACAAATTCAGACGCCGCGCCTAAAAACCATTATCCTCTTGGCCTTGATGAATCTTCATAGAGGAAAACCCCTGTAACTTTAGGAGAAAGAAATCCACCATGAATGACCATATAAAAACCCTGACTTCCAAGATCCTTGATTCAATGCAAAGTTATTGATTAATGATGCATGATGTTATGTTAATGCCCTAATGGAGAGATGTAAATGAAATGAGAAGTCTAAGCCAGTTAAACATGAAAGGGTAGGACAAATTTGGGGTATGACACTCGGGTGAGAGACTCTTGGCTTCAGTGGTTTCAGGTTTCTGATTCTTCCGAGTCTTTCGAGGTGGAGAGCGGGAATAAGACCGCTGGCGCCGGTTTCTTCTCGAGGGGGAGCGAGACCTAGATGGACTGCGCTTGCGACTTCTCCTCGGAGGAGACCGCGAAGAGGAATAGGAACGTTACCGATGGCGTCTCCGTTGGGGGGAGCGATATCGTCGCTTCCTTTCCAGGTCGTGGATGCGGTCGCCCTGTTGGCAGATGAGGCGGTTGGTCTTCTGCAGCTCTTTGAGTAGGAGGATGGCGGTCGGATCAGCGCCCTCGGGAATGTTGATTTGTTCCTCCTCGTCCGGGCTACGGCTTCTTCGCTTGCCATAGGTGTGGGTGAACGAGGAAGCGGGTTGCCCGTCTCGGGTATCAGTTTCATTCACCACTTGGAGCTGCTCTGGTTCAGTCTGGGGCTGGGTCTGCCCGTCTTCCCCGTTCTGAACTTGTCCTTCAGGATGGGTTTGTTCGACGTTCTGGACTTGTTGAAGGCCGTGCACGTGTTGAATGTGCTGAATCTATTGCCTCTGTCCGGCAAAAGCACGTTCCTGCCGACGGCGATTCGTCAGTTCGCGGCTGGAATCTTCAATCAGTTGTTCCAGGACGAAGGGATCAGGACTAGGTATGTTGTTGTTGGCCATGACGATGGTGAAAGGTTATGCTTTGATCTTTGTTAAAGAAGGGGGAGCAAGTTTCCCACAGACGGCGCCACTGATCGTACCTGATCAGGAGAATCGTCAAGGCGCAATATCTGGCTTGAAGAGCAAGATGGGGGGGGGTACCTGCAAGGTTCTCCGATGCTTAAGTCAGTAGCTATCAGAGAATGAGGTTTAGAGTTAAGAATAGAATACCTGACCCTCTAGTGAAAGAGGGTATTTATAGCCCCCAGCGCTGGGCCAAGGTTCCCTAATTGGGCCAAATCCAACTGGAGGCCCACGTGCTAGGGAACTGCCAGAACGTCCCATGCTAGGGCTGAGTCAGCAGGAGACTCACGTTCCGGATGATCATAGCGTAGGGTTCGGAGGTGGTTGACCGAATCCCTCGCTGCGTGACGCGTGGTCTCCGTGCGTGGATAACTCCTTGACGGTTATCCAGTAAGTGGGCCCAAAGGTTTGGGCCTGTTCGGCCAGAGTCTTCGCGAAGGGTAGCCCTTATCTGTTGTCCAGTAATTGGGCCCACGGGAATTGGGCCTGCTCGGCTGGTAACAAGGGTTGGCCCTGCTCGGCCCAGACCAGAACATATATATATATATATATATATATATATATATATATATATATATATATATATAAAACTTCAAACTTGAATGTGTGCCCGTTCGAACACCAAAATGCATTGAATATGCATCCAAAGTGTGAACCCGTGGTGCAACTACATAGTGCATAAAAAGAGAAATCTTGAGAGAAAAACTGTAGAGAGAAGCTGAGCATGAAAGTATAAATGAAGAAATATGAAATCTTGCATCAGAAGATATACAAGAGAAAACACATACTCAGTATGTGCTAAAAATAAACTATAGTGTTGTTATACACTAATCATATGCCTATTTGGAAACAAAGAGAGAAAATGTGTGAGTATGCGAAGACACATCAGAAGTTACACAAGAGGTAATGCATACTCTGTATGTGATGAATCAATCCACAGTACTGTTTTCCATAAGCCTGTGTAAAGAAAGAAGAAAATGAAGAGCATGAACGTGAAAGTCTTCAAACTAAATCAAACTGCTCCATCAAGAGGCAACATACACTAAATGTGTGATGATCAAATGTTGAAATATACATCATATGCCTACAAGAAGAATCTCTCATTGGATAAAGAGGAAGACCTGCATATTATGCAGAATGTTCCAACTGGAGGTAGCCTTATTCAGAAGGTGAACCAGGATAAAAATAAACATGTCTTTTACTTTCTGCACAATTCAATTAACTCTGAACACTCACGCAAAATATCCTTAGAACTGTACTGAGACAAGTCTGAAGTTCTGATGATATAAAGTAGTTAAATTGAATATCTCATTGGCTATGCAACTCCATTCCAAGCATGCTTCCGCAACATTAAAAGCATATCCAGAAGTTGAGATTCTAAGAGAAAGAAAAGAAATTTAAAGAAAGGGAATTTCTAAGTGATAAAGAACACAATTCAATCCCCCACTTTCTTGTGTTTTTCTCAACCTTCACATTAATCTTAAAATATAAGACACAAACACTACTACTACTACTCTATATATATTGGATATTATTTGATTTTAATTTATGCATCTATTATTAGAAGAGTTA